>NW_004949107.1:6277281-6277803 GCF_000317375.1 Microtus ochrogaster | reverse complement strand
AAGTAATCATTTCTCCCTAGATCTTGATTGTTTTGCATTTCCTACAAATTGACGGTTGCTCATCTGAAATCTGAAATGCTTTGATCATGTTTATGATGCTTATGAAATTATTAATTTTGTAACATAATTTTTGAATATTATCAGGGAATTCACCTGATAAATAGGCAATATTTCAAATTTAAAATTAGAAATCCCAGCTGGATGGTGGTGGCATATGCCTTTAATCCCAGCACTCTGGGAGGCAGAAGCAGGTGGATCTCTTCTGAGATCAAAGCCAGCCTGGCTACAAAGCGAGTTCTAGGACAGGCTTCAAAGCTACAGAGAAATCCTGTTTCGAAAAACCAATTGAATGAATGAATGAATGAACGAACATCAAAAATCTCTTTGGTCTCAAGCATTTTGAATAAGGGACAGTCAGCATGTATATGCTAGTAGATGAGAACATTCCCCTCCCCAAAAGTTAGGTGATTAAATTAAGTAGTTTATTAGAAAGTAATAAGACTAATGGAAAAATAGTAAAGC
>NW_004949107.1:6246938-6276912 GCF_000317375.1 Microtus ochrogaster | reverse complement strand
AAAAAAAAAAAAAAAAAAAAAAAAGAAATGAGAGGAGACAGTGGAGATAAGGCTGGGGGCCAGAGGGAAGAACCTGCTGAAAGATTAAAAAGGCTCCTGAGGTGAGGGCAGGAGAACTTTGTTATTGATTTAAATAATGGACTTTGGAGGGCTTTGCATTTTGTTGGTATATGCACACACAGCATTACTTTATTAAAGGGTTGTTGGAATAAAATGTTAGAATATTTCAGAATTGTAAAATTGAAGTTCTGTAGAGTTCTCATTTCAATCAATTGTTAAATATATAAATATTCAGAGTGATAGCCCTATCAGTCAGTGAGTGATTACAATAGAAGACCAAAAGAAATCATTTAAGATTTTTCTCAGCTGACGTGGGCTGCAGCGAACGAATGCAGATATGGCCAGGGAGGGCCCAAGAAAATACCTCCCTTCAGTGTAATTCAGTGTGAAGTAGAGTTACAGTCTGGACTCAAGTAGAGAGTCAGTGGGCTGGGCAACTGAGCAGTCTCTACATCTGACAACTTAGTGTTTTAATTTTTGTCTTCTCCTCTGTAGTAGGAGGCTGCTTGTTTGATCCTGGCTGCTCAGCCCCAAAAAAACCACATAGAAACTGTATTAATTAAATCACTGCTTGCCTATTAGCTCTAACTTCTTATTGGCTAGCTTTTACATCTTAATTTAACTCATTTCTATTATTTTATATTTTACCACAAGGCTCATGGCCTACCAGCAAGATTCCAGCTGGCAGCTTGCATCTTTGTTCTTTGGTGGCTTGCATCTTTGTTCTTTAGTGGCTTCATGGTGTCTCTCTGACTCTGCCTTTTTTCTCCCAGCATTCAGTTTAGTTTTGCTGACCTAAGTCTATTCTGCCTTGCCAGGCCCAAGACAGATTCTTTGTTAACCAATAGTATTCATAGCATACAGAGGGGAATCCCACATCACACCTCATTTTGCCATTCATTCATTCCACTGGTAGGGAGTCAGATACAGAGTCTCATTGAAACTAGAAAGAGCTCTTCTGCTGGATTACATCCCCAGTTCTATTTCTTTTATTATTTGTTTTTAACTGGGCGGGGGGTAGAGCCAGTTTTGACTTAGTTTGGGGGAAATAGATATTTTTTCCTCTTATTTATGTGGTGTATGTTTATGTATAAATGTCCATGAATGGGCAGTTTTTGGGGAGTTGGTTTTTGTTTTTTACCATGTGGGTTCTGGAGATTGAACTTGGCCTTTCACAGCTGAGCCATCTCTCTGGTCCTAAGAAGATATTTTATATTGATTTGTGAGAGAGAGAGAGAGAGAGAGAGAGAGAGAGAGAGAGAGAGAGAGAGAGAGAAAGAGAGAGAGAACACCTACGCACATGTGAGCTAGCACAGGCATGAAGGATTGCCACCCTGTGTATATGACGGTGAAAGGCACTTTACGAGAATCATTTCTCTCTACCTACCATGCCTACCATGTGGGTCCTGGGGCTCAAATTCAAGTTGTTAGACTTGCAGACAAGCACCTTTACTGGCTGAGCAATCTTGCTGATCCCAGATAGGTAATTTTTAAAAGGGATCTCAATTTAGGAAATTTTGTGTGAAATTTGCTTTCATACTGATTAGCCACTGACTATATTGTATTCAGAAATCTTTGCTTGTAGCACCTACAAATGCTCTAGAACTTGACTCAGGTGTGCATACATGCTTGCAGGCACACGTGCATGCATGTATCTAAAACTCTGCCCTAATAATTGAAATTAAAGCTAGGCTTTATAAGGGCAAGAACAACTCGTTAGAATAGATGATTCCTCGGGGTCCTTTGATTGCATCTTAATCAACTGATCTGCCATGTGAGCATGAAGGAAGTATATAAATAGATATAAAGTTTTCTGTATAAACCACCTCCCTTTTTTCCTTCTCTTTCCATTTTCAGGTAATGTTTGAAACTTACCAATTTTCTGGTGTGTATGTAGCCATCCAGGCAGTTCTGACTTTGTATGCTCAAGGTAAGTAAAGCTTAACTTTTAGAAAATTAATTTAGCGAGCACTAGTGTGTATATGTGTTTGTGTGTGTTGTTTTGTTCCATTTGTTTTTCAAGAAAGGGTTTCTCGGTGTAACAGCTGTGGCTGTCCTGGAACTTGCTCCGTAGACCAGGCTGGCCTCAGACTCAGAGATTCGCTTGCCTCTGCCTCCTAAGTGCTGGGATGGAGTGTTGACTCAGTGGTTAAGGGCATTGACTGCTCCTGCCAAGGACCCAGGTTTTCTGTTTCTCCATTTGGAGCCGTTTATGACTGCAGTTCCAGGGGATCCTGTGCCCTCTTCACACCAAAGGGCACTGCAGGCATCTGGTAAACAGACATTCAGGTAAACACTATTATAGAAAAAATAAATAAAAAGTGAAAAGACTTTTATTTATATAAGACCACACTTCAAAACTTGACAGTTGTATGTGTGTTTGTCCATTTGTCTGTGTGGCATATGTATGTGTGCACAGGGATACATGCTTGTGGAGGCCAGAGGTCAACATTAGGTATCTTTCTCATTCCACGCTTCCTCTTTAGAGACAGGTTCCCTCTTTAGTTGACCTGGAATTCACTGATTGATGATGACTGGATCTTCCAATCTCCTTCCCAGTGCTTACAGCCTGTGTTGCTACTACACCTGTTGTTTTATGTGGGTGCTGGGGTCCAGACGGTAGTCCTTTTGCTTGTATAACAAGCACTTTGCCTAGCCACCTGTAGTGAGAGCTGCAGGCAGGCCTGCTTTTCATCCCACCAGGCTCCCGCATGGCTAGCGCTATACCCAAAATAACAACACATAAATTGTATTCTTTTTTTTTTATTTTTTTTTAATTTATTTAATTATTATGTATACAATGTTCTGTCTGTGTGTATGTCTGCAGGCCAGAAGAGGGCACCAGACCTCATTACAGATGGTTGTGAGCCACCATGTGGTTACTGGGAATTGAACTCAGGACCTTTGGAAGAGCAGGCAATGCTCTTAACCACTGAGCCATTTCTCCAGCCCACAAATTGTATTCTTTTAAACACTGCTTGGCCTGCTAGCCTTGAATTCACAGAGATCCACCTGCCTCCACCTCCCAAGTGCTGGGACGAAAGGCACGGAAATGATTTTTTAAAGCTGTATTTATTTACCTGTTGTAATATGTCTTGTGTTCTATTTGATATAGAAGATGTGTCTAACAATGAGATAAAGTTTCCTTGCTCTTAAGGTGGTTGATTACAATCTAGGTGCACTTTTTAATTGGAAAGAAGAAATCTGTCAAGTGAAAGAAAGTATTTTTCTGGATAAGTCTGCGTTTGGATAGTTTTGCTTTTTGAAAATTTGTTTATGTGCATGAGCATGTGTGACCACAGCACTTGTGTGGTATTAAGCTGGCAACTCGGAGGAGTCGGTTCTGTCTTCCTCTCTACCGTGGGAGTCCCAGGGATCAAACTCAGGTCGTCAGGTTTGGCGGCAAGCACTTGACATCTGAGCCATCCTGTAGGCCTATACTCCATTTCTTCCTCCTTCCCTTCTTCCACACACACTTCATTCTAAAGTGTGACTTTAGAGGGACTGGAGAGATTTAGTAAGTAAGAACACTGGTTGACCTCCCAGAGGGTTTGAGTTCACTTCCCAGCATACAGGAGACTGGGTACTCTCTTCTGATGTCTATGGGCACTGTACTCGTGTGCACACATATACACCTGCAAACACACACAAATACATGATAAAAATAAATTTTAACAAGAACAACAAACAATACTATCATTCAAACCTGCAAGAGGTTTTTAAATAAGAAGTGACCTGGTATTTTAGGAAGATATGTCTCTTTTCTTAGTCCAGTCTGAGTGGATAGAAGAGATTGAAATTGGGAAATCTCAGGTTGAGGTATGAGTAGTCAGAGAAGACACAGACGAAAGGGCAGGAATTGAAAAGACAGACAACCCAGTGATGAAAGGGTATAGCACTGCTAAGAGTCCTTGCTTTGTTGTTTTGTTTTGCTTTTTTCCAATAGAAAGTCTTTGGGGCTAGAGAGATAGCACAGCAGGTAAATGCCAGCTCTCAAGCCTGAGGACCTGAATTCAGATCCCAGCACCCACGTAAAGGCCGTGTGCAGCAGCACATGCCTGTGATTCCAGCGCCAGGAAGTCAAGACAGGAGGATTCTGGGGGCTTGCTGGCCAAGTAGTCTGTACCGATCAGTGAGTCTGGGTCAGTAAGAGATCCAATTTCCTCAGATACCAACACCCATGTACCAAACAAACCACATATTCCTGTAACTCCAGTTCTGATGGATGTGGAGACAAGAGATTGCTGGGTTTGCAGGCTTCCAAATTACCAGAGAAAATGCCAGCCCTGGACCCTTCCTCAAAGGAGTAGGCAGGGGAGGGAGGAGGATAGCTGGTACCCACAAATACATAGATACACACAGAAATTTAGCAAGTAAATAACCTTTGAAAATTTAGTAAGGTAGCGAGCAATTGAGGAATACAGCCATATCAACCCCCTTTCCTCTGCAGGTACATACATACCAAAACAATATCTTGGAAAGATCAGGATAGCAGTATAGTGGTTTTATCAATCTGTCACATTAATCAGGGAAAAACAAGTTATATCAGCTTTAAAATGGGACTGTTTATAAATTTATTCATTTGTCAAAGATAAACAGATATGACAGTGTATGCATATTTACATAATAAGGTGAGAGTAAGCATCTTTACAGTGCTTGATGCATCCATAGGCAAATGGATGTGTATTATATGTAAATGATATGTAATAAGAAAGTAAAAGGGCAAAATAAAGAACAGCTTAGCCGGGTGGTGGTGACGCACACCTCCCGAATACTGGGAGGCAGAGGAGACAGTGGCTAGCCTGATCTACAGAATGAGTTCTAGGATAGCCAGGACTACACAGAGAAATCCTGTCTCAAAAAACAAACAAACCAAAAAAAAAAAAAAACTGAAAGAAAGAGAAGGGTAGAGAGATCATTCAAAGATGAGGAAATAATAAAAGCAAATTATAGATAATGTATATTCAGGGAAAAAGACAAAAATGAGTTATAAAGGGCTGGTGAAGAAGCTTGCCAGAGTTTTTGTTTGTTTGTTTTGTTTTTGAGAGTATCTGACTGTCGTGGAACTTGCTCTGTAGATCAGGCTGGCCTCTAACTCACAGAGACCTGCCTGCCTCTGCTTCCCAAGTGCTGGATTAAAGGCGTGCACTAGCACGATCTGAATTTTGATCCCCTGAGCTGTACATAAAGATGAAAAGAAGAATATTTTTCTATAAAATTGTCTTCTGCATACATGTACAATATTAATATGTAAGACTTTTTTTGTGTGAGTTTTTAAAAATTCTGTTTTTCTTGTTTTTTAAATAGTGTTTCATGCAACCCAGGCTGGTCTTCAGCTTCTAGTATAAGCCAGGATGACTTAGAATACTGCTATATTATTTTTAGTCAGGATCTCATTGTCTAGCCTTGGCTAGTCTAGATTTTGCTGTGTAGACAAGGCTGGTCTCATTTGCATCTGTCTCTGAAGTGCTGCATTAGTGCCACACTCAGCCTGACCTGGACCTTTGCATCCTTGTCTTCCCAGTGTGCCCAACCAGAAAAGCTTTCTTTTCCCTCAGAATTGACTCTTGGCTTTTTTCAAACACTTTTTTTTTCCTTTTTAAAAATTTTATTATTGTAGCCTGGAGAGATGACTCCGTGATTAAGAGTACTTGCTACTCTTCCAGAGGAGCTGAGTTCAATTCCAAGCACTCATGTTAAGTGGCTCACAATTGCCTATAACTACAGCTTCAGGCACTTTAATGTCCTTTTGTGGCTATGGCAAGCATGTGCATGCGTACACACATACACAAATAATATAAAAGTAAATATTTTACTAAAAATTATTAGTGTTTGTTGTGGGTGGTGGTGGTGATAATAATGCCATGCATGTGTTTAGAGGTCAGAGGACAACTTTGCAGAGTTGGTGATTTTCTCCTACCTTTACATGGGGTTCATAGATTGAGCTTAGGTCACCAGGCTTGCTTTGCAAAGTGTTTTATTGTCTTGCCAACTTCTGTTCCAACTTTTTAGTTGTAGAGGCCAGACGTTGTGCACACCTGTCATTCCAGTGTATAGCCCATTGCTCAGGCTGCTGGGGCAGTATGGTTATGATTTCTTGACTAGGGTGAGACTGCCTTAATAACAACAAAAGTAAAATAAATCTTTTCGGTGGCAATCAGGAAACACAGCAGCAGCTCCCTTCCCTTTTGTGTGATGGGATATGTGTGTGTGTGTGGGGGGGGTGATGACAGGGTTTCTCTGTGTAGTCCTGGTTGTTCTGGAACTTGCGGTGTAGACCAGGCTTACCTTGAACTCAGAGATCCACCTGTCCCTGCCTCTCAAATACTGAGATTAAGGTGTGTGCCACCATTGCTCTTTTTTATTGTTGTTATTGTTGCTGTTGCTTATGGGCTTTGGGCTTACAACCTACCAGGCCTTACAGGTTCTAGGCTCCCACTCTGTTGCTGTACTACACCCTAGTGATGCTTTGCTTTTCTTCTGTCGTAGGTTTAGTTTTGGTCATTCTTTTTTTTTTTTTTAAGATTTATTTATTTATTATGTACACAACATTCCTTCCGTGTATGCTTGCATGCCAGAAGAGGGCACCAGATCTCATTATAGATGGCTGTTTGCCATGTGGTTGCTGGGAATTGAACTCAGGACCTCTGGAAGAGCAGTCAGTGCTCTTAACCTCAAAGCCATCTCTCCAGCCCCGTTGTGGTCATTCTTGATTGGGCTCTGTAACTGAGCTGGTACTTTGCCTAACCAAGAATGACTGGTGTAGTGATGTAGTATTTCTATGTATTAGACATTTCCTCAAGATTGGTGTCTGCCTGTGCAGCTCTGGCCGGCTGGGGAACTCTCCAGTCATCCTGTAAGTGAGGAGTGAGGATAGGTGTAGTTCTCAGTTTGTGCTGGCTTTTACTTTCCTTTGATGACTTTTGTTTTTAACGTTTGTGAGATGACCTCTCACCTTGTAGTCCATACTGGCTTTGTTTTCTTTATTTTTAGGTTTTTGAGATACATGACCTAGAAATTTTAGTCCATCACAAGTTCCTGAGAGCTCGACTTTGAATATGAGCTACCAGGCCTGATGATTTTAGCAGATTTATTTAAACCATCTTGTTTTTTTTTTTTTTTTTTTTTTTGGTTTTTCGAGACAGGGTTTCTCTGCGGCTTTGGAGCCTGTCCTGGAACTAGCTCTGTAGACGAGGCTGGTCTTGAACTCGCAGAGATCCGCCTGCCTCTGCCTCCCGAGTGCTGTTTAAACCATCTTGTAACTTGGTGTAAGAATCACTTTCCAGAGTTTCTGTAAATTATTCGTTATACTTTAGAAAATTTCACTTTAAGGGGCTTTGATTAGGTTGAGAAGAAAACTGTAGCAGGGTCTTTCTTCCCAAGTTCTTAAAGCAGCCCGTGATTGAACTAGAAACTCTACAGGGAAAACACCAGGGCAAGATGACCATGGATAATGGCACTTACCACTAAGCCTGACAACCTGAGTTGGATTCCCTTGGCCCCACATGGTGGAAGGGGAGAACCCATCCCCATAAATTGTCCTCTGACCTCACATGTGCTGTGGCGTACATGTGCACCCCATACAAAGAAAAATGTAAAGAAAGGGAATCATTGAGGAACAGACGCTTCCATCTGTGATTAGAAACTGCTGAAGCAAGCATAGTTGTGCAGGCCTTTAGTCCCTGCACTAGGACAGAGGCAGGTGGATCTTTGTGAGTTCAAGGCCAGCCTGGTCTACATAGTTCTGTGATAGGCAGAGCTATATAAAGAGACCCTGTCTTGAAAAAAACAAAACAAAACAAAAAAAAAAAAAAAAAAAAAGAAAGAAAGGAAAGGAGTACTCACTAATTGCTTGATTTTTTTCCTTGGGTGGCATCTCTGCTATATTTGAGATTTTCTGGCTTTAATTTTTCTGAATCGACTCTAAAAACCTTCTGGTTCTTGTGCAGGTTTATTGACTGGTGTAGTGGTGGACTCTGGAGATGGTGTAACTCATATTTGCCCAGTGTATGAAGGCTTTTCTCTCCCTCACCTTACAAGAAGGCTGGATATTGCTGGGAGGGATATTACTAGGTATCTTATCAAGGTAAGTGAAAGGAAATTATAAAAGCTCATTTTCTTTTTAAGTTTGTTTACTGACTTACACAAAAATCAGTGTCTAAAACAATTTAAGTGCTAGAGAGCTGGCTTGCCAATTGAGAGCACATGCTGGTCTTGTGGAGAAACAGTTCTCTTGGCCTTTCTACCGCTGTACCTCCAGCTCTTTGTAATCTAATGCCTTCCTCTGGACCTTTCAGGCACCAGTATTTGCATGTACATACCCACACACAGACATATAATACGCATAATTTAAAATAATAAAAAATTTAAAATATTCATGTACAACGTTTCTAGCATCACCCAGTATGTCGTTATTGACCTTGATAGAGATTCCAGGGATGGAGCTCAGGCAGAGACAGCAAGTGCCTTTTACCTGCCCAAACATCTTAGTAGCCAACAAGGGTTTAATTTTTTACAGTGGAACCTACTTGCATGGAGTATTAATTTGCTGGGTTTTTTGTTTGTTTTAACGGCAGCTGCTGCTGTTGCGAGGATATGCCTTCAACCATTCTGCTGATTTTGAGACAGTTCGCATGATCAAAGAAAAACTGTGTTATGTGGGTTACAATATTGAGCAAGAGCAGAAGCTGGCCTTAGAGACCACAGTGTTAGTAGAGTCCTATACAGTAAGTATCCTGTGTGAAGTATATCTGTGGGCTGAAAGGGGGTATCTCTGTTAATTAGCATCACTTAGAGGTTGGGTTTGTTTGGTTTTTGTTTTGTTGTGTTTGCTGGACATCAAACCGAGGGCATTGGATGTACCCAGCAGATTAGTCTCTGCCTTCTGTGTTTGTGGTTTGGATTTGTGTAATATGTTTTCCTGACTTCAATATCTCCTGCTACATTAAGATTTCATGAGATAATTCTTGAAGACACCATGTATTGAGAATTAAAACAAGAATTAAATTAGAATGTAATTAGAAATGGAAGTATTAGTTGATATTCTAGCATCTTCAGAATATCATTTCTCAACATGTTTTGTGCAGTGTTATTTGTCTGGGTGCTACTTATGAGTTACACAAAATAGAATAAGTTATAAATGTCAAATAAGTTGTGGAGATAACTATTATCTCATTGCTGTGTGACTCCCAGGCCCTTTGATGTGCCAGTATATATACAGTTGTGAAAATTTAGTATGCCTGTTTCTCAGATTCTTGGGTTTTTGAGACCAAGTCTTACTATGTAGTATAAGGTCCTCCTTCCTCTGCCTCCCACATGGTGGGATTGCGATCATGCATTCCCCATATGAACCTCAAAATTTTGTAGCATGTCATGGAGCTGATAATCTAAGAAACATACCTTGGACTTTTTTTTTTTTTTTTGGTTTTTCGAGACAGGGTTTCTCTGTGGTTTTGGAGCCTGTCCTGGAACTAGCTCTTGTAGACCAGGCTGGTCTCGAACTCCCAGAGATCCGCCTGCCTCTGCCTCCCAAGTGCTGGGATTAAAGGCGTGGACCACCACCACCTGGCATCTTGGACATATTCATGCCTTGGTTTTTCTCAGACAGGTTCTCACTGAAACCCAGCTGTGCTGGAATCCAGGCTGCTTTCAGACTTACTTTGAAACCCATTACATTTGCACATATTTTGTGAGTAGTGCCAACATGAGTCCCAGAGCTCAACACTTGCTCTGCTGGGCATAGTGGCACATACACTTGGAATACTGTCTGAGGTGAGAGCACCCATAAGTAATGAGGCCCGCCTGATAAGACCTCCCAAAAAATCCAGAATAGCTGGGTATAGTGATGTCTTTAATCACAGTACATACACCCAAGGGTACGTAGTAAGACCCTGTCTCAAAAGACATAAAAGGGAGATGGGGTAGGGATATTGTTAGAAACCAGCGGTGGTAGCACATGCCTTTTATTCCAGTTCTTGGGGGAGAGGGGAGCAGAGGCAGGAAGATCTCTTTGAGTTTGAAGCCAGCCTAGTCTACATATTAAGTTCCAGGCCATCCAGGGTTACATATAGAGACCTCCTCCCCAAAAGATACCATTCTAAACATACAACAAAACCTACCTTATAATTTCTGATAACCTCCAGATTTGCCCTGATAGTTTCATCCCAAAACCTTTCCTGGAAGATTTTCTAGAGATCCTAATTTTCAGTCTTAATTTTTTGGAAGGAACTAGTATAAGTTAAACAGTGAGAGAACTAACAATGTAAGACATGGTTTATGTTGGACACAAGAGTCATCAGTGAATTAGTTTGAGGTCAGCCTGGACTAAAAGTAAGACCATGTTAACACCACCTCCACCTCCTCCAACATCTCCCAAAAACCAAAAGCCAGACATGGTGGTGCCCATATGTAACTTGAGTAATTGTGAAATGGGGCTGAAGTATCAGTGAGTGTGAGGTCCACCTGTGCCTATAGTTTAGCCTCAGACTCCCAATAAAAGTCAGGCAGAGTGGTGCCCACCTATAAATAATCTCAGCACTTGGGAGGTAGAGACAGAAAGGTAGGGGTACATGGGTCATCTGGGCTACGTGAGATCCTGACTCGGGGGATGAGGTGTGGAAACAAAATATGTCTTCTTCCTTCCTTCCTTAAACAGTTGGAGTTAGCTTTGAAAAATATATTCAAGTGACAGCCAGGCAGTGGTGATGCACGCCTTTAATCTCAGCACTCAGGGAGGCAGAGGCAGGCAGATCTCTGTGAGTTTGAGGCCAGCCTGATCTACAAAGTGAGTTCCAGGACACCCAAAGCTACACAGAGAAACCCTGTCTCTAAAAATAAGCAAACAATAAAAATAAATAAATTTAAATAAAAGGGGTGGCTGGAGCAATGGCTCAGTGGTTAAGAGCACTGACTACTCTTCCAGAGAACCATGGTTCAGTTCCCAACACCCATGTGGCAGCTCACAACTGTCTGTAACTCCAAGATCTGAGACCCTCACACAGATGTATATGCAGGCAAAACGCCAGTGCACAAAAAATAAAAATAAATAAATTTTAAAAATAAGCAAACAAACCAATACAAACTAAATGAGTAAATGGAAAGAAGCAAGTTTGGGCAAATGTAGGGTAGAATAAGATGTAAGAAATTCAATGTTGAGGACTGGAGAGAAAACTCAGAGGTTAAGAGCACTGTCTGCTCTTCCAGATGTCCTGAGTTTAATTCCCAGCAACCACATGGTGGCTCATAACCATCTATAATTTGATGCCCTCTTATGGGATGCAGGCATACATGCAGACAGAACACTATATATATCTTTAAAAATAAGAAAATGCAGCTGGGTGCATCTGGGAATGCTTGTAGTCCTAGCTAAGGCTAAAGCAGAAAGGTTGCCAGAGTCGAGTTTGTTTGTTTTGTCTTTTGAAATTTTTTTTTCAAGATTTAGTTTTATATATAGTGCTGTTTTGTCTGTGTGAGGGCACCATATTCCCTGGAACTGGAGTTACAGACAGCTGTGAGCTGCCATGTGGGTGCTGGGAATTGAACTTGGGTTCTCTGGAAGAGCAACCAGTGCTCTTAACCACTGAGCCATCTCCCCAGTCCCCATGCCCAACTTCTTAAACCTTTTTGTTTGTTTGTTTTTATTGAAATTATTTGGTGGTAAAATGCTACTTGGACCACATACAATTGAAAGAAAATTACTACAAGTGCTTGATGTCAGCTTTTTATTTTAAAAAAAATCTTCTTAAAATCACAGTTGTGTTGAAATAAGACAGCTTGCATTAGCTTTTCAAGGAATAATCAGAATGTGCTGGCTAGTCAGCACATTTGGATGTCACACATGTATGCATTGGTCGCTTCTCAAAGAATTTTCTAGTTGGCAGCATTTGTACCATTAAAAAAATAGATGGAGTAAGGTGTTAATGAGAGCATCATCTGAGATACTTTGTTTTACCCAAGAAACATTTTAGGAAAATTTATTGCTTTTAATAATTTTGGTTACAGAATAGATATATTTAAAAGAATCACTGTTATGGAGACTGCTGGGAAGTTGTGGGGCTTTGCTGACTAGCACTGGGTTGTTTTCTGTTTCTAGCTCCCGGATGGACGCATTATTAAAGTTGGAGGAGAAAGATTTGAAGCACCAGAAGCTTTATTTCAGCCTCACTTGATCAATGTTGAGGGGGTTGGTGTTGCAGAATTACTCTTTAATACAATCCAGGCAGCTGACATCGATACCAGGTACAGTAGACAGCATTTCCCCGCCATTTATAAGAAGTGTGTGGGCCACAGATATAACCCAGCAGTAAGAGCACTTGCTGCTCTTCCAGAGGACCTGAGTTCATGCATACATATGACACACGCACACACACACACCTCAACATGGTTCAAAATAAGAATACAGGTTTTTTTTTTAAAGAAAGAAATGTAATGTAATGTGAATGAACAAATTGTCTGACCTCATTGTGTTTTTAGGAGAGGGTTATTTTGTTTTTAAATTTTAAAGATTATATTACATTGTTTATTTGTGTCTACACATATGTATGGTACATACATGGCCTGCACATGCTATGGTACTTGGGTGGATCTTGGTTCCCTTCTATCACGTGGGTCCCAGGGACCAAGCTCATCAGACTTGGCAGCCCACGTTGTTAGAACTGAACCATCTCTCTACCCCTCACTGTGTTTTAAAGATATATTTTTTTCTATTTTATGTTCATGAGTGTTTGTCTACATGCATGGTTGTGTACCGTGTGGATACGTCGTGTCCATGGAGGTCAGAAAATGGCATCAGGTGTCTTGGAACTAGAGCTACAGATGTTTGTAAGCTACTAGGAGGGTCCTGGGAACCAAAATCAGGTCCTCTACAAGGACAAGTGCTTTTAACTGCTGAGCCACCTCTCCAGACCCCACTTTAAACTTAGTGTTTTGAAACAATTTAAAATCTACAGAAAAGTGGCAAGTGTGCCCTTTCTATAATTTTACTCTTGCTAATATTAATATTATATTTATTTGCTGTGTTAATTGTATTTTTGGGGACCATTTGAAAACAGACTGAATATATAAATTCTCTTTAGCAGTTTGTATTCCTGAGAAAAGATACACTTATGTAGTTGAATATGTCATACAAGAGATTTATTATTGATGTACATAGCATCATATCTCAGTTTCGTACAGTATCCCTGTAGTGTTTTTTGTACAGTTGTCTTCTGTCTGTGAAGGATCAAGGGTAGACTCATGCATATTTAATCATGGCTCTACATTGCTTGTTTTCTGGTACAGTTCACGGTATTGACATCTTTGCAAAGTCAGGCTAGTTATTTTAGATTTTTTTAAATTTGGGCTTTTATATTTTCTCATTCAGGCATGCATTTCTGATTAGAATACTCTGTATATGGTGTGTCCTAAGGGTATCAACATCCAGAAGTGCTGTTTGTTATTGGTGATATAAATGCTCATACTAAAGCATTACTTGAACTTTACTGTTTCCTCTGATGGTGTATTTCTCTTTTCCTAGTTAAAAACTTGTGGGGGGGAAAAACACATTGAAACTGTATGAACGGGGCTGGAGCCATGCTTCAGAGGTTAAGAGCACTGACTGCACTTCCAGAGGCCCTAAGTTCAATTCCTAGCAACCACATGGTGACTCATAATCATCTATAGTGATGATACCTGGTGCCCTCTACTGGCGGCAGGTATACATGCAGCAGAGCAGAGTATATGTAATAAAACACCTTTAGAAAAAAAACTCTAGCCGGGCGGTGGTGGCACACGCCTTTAATCCCAGCACTCGGGAGGCAGAGGCAGGTGGATCTCTGTGAGTTCGAGACCAGCCTAGTCTACAGAGCTAGTTCCAGGACAGGCTCCAAAGCCACAGAGAAACCCTGTCTCGGAAAACCAAAAAAAAAAGAAAAGAAAAAAAGAAAAAAAACTCTATGAACATCCCACTCTGCTCTGTCCCTTTAGTGTCCGTTGACGACCCGTCTTGCTCCTCTAGAGTCATTGATAATCTGTCCCTTTCCTCAACACACTCTGCCCTAACATCCATTGTTAGCCTAAATTCGTTTTTATTACCAGTTGCTATTTTAGTACTTGACCAGCATATATGAAACCCTGGGTTTGATGCACAGCACTGCATGAATTTTATTGCATTTTTACTTCCTTTAGTCTACATGTGTGTGGGTTGGGGGTGCCATGGCACATACTTGGAAGTCAGAGAATAACTTTTAAGAGTTGTTTTTTACTTTTCCCCACTGAGCCATCTCACCCAACCTTTAAATTTATGTATTTGTTTAGTTTTCTTTTTTGGACATGGTCTCATTGTGTAGCCCTGAAAATAGGCTGGCCTTGAACTCAAAGAGACCCTCCTGCCTCTGCCACCACGCCAGCTTAAATTTATTTTTTAATTGACAGAAGTTCTGTTTATGGTATGTGTGGTATGAGGTCTTGAATGTACATTTTTAATTAAGTTAATATTTATTGTATATACAACTTTTGTGAATATCACACTTAAAATCCAGTGCTTTTGCATACATATTTTGAAATAGAATCTGTGTGTTGTGTGATGGGACTCCTATCTAACCAAAGTTACATTTCTTTTTTTTTAATTTTTTTAAATATTTATTTATTATGTATACAATATTCTTTCTGCATGTATGCCTAAAGGCCAGAAGAGGACACCAGACCTCATTACAGATGACTGTGAGCCACCATGTGGTTGTTGGGAATTGAACTCAGGACCTTTGGAAGAGCAGGCAATGCTCTTAACCGCTGAGCCATCTCTCCAGCCCCAAAGTTGCATTTCTTTTGATCAATATCTCACTTCAGTCACCAGGTCATCGTCCCTGGTAACCATCATTGTACTCTGATACTGAATTCGATTTTTGAGATTCCATGTAAATAGGACCCTGTAGTATTTGCCTTTCTCTGCCTGACGTTACTTAACACAATTTCTTCCAGGCCTATTTACATTGCTACAAATTACAAGATTTCCTTTTTAAAGGGAGAATTACATTCCATTGTATATACCAAATATTTTTTTTTTTAAAGATTTTTTTATTTATTATGTATACAACATTCTGCCTCCGTGTATGCCCACACGCCGGAAGAGGGCGCCAGATCTCATTACAGATGGTTGTGAGCCACCATATGGTTGCTGGGAATTGAACTCAGGACCTCTGGAAGAGCAGCCGGTGCTCTTAACCACTGAGCCATCTCTCCAGCCCACCAAATATTTTTTTAAAGATTCATTTATTATTATGTATACAATATTCTGCCTGCACACCAGAAGATGGCACCAGATCTCACTATAGATGGTTGTGAGCCTCCATGTGGTTGCTGGGAATTGGACTCAGAACTTATAGAAGAGCAGCCAGTGCTTTTAACCTTTGAGCCATCTTGTCAGCACCCCCAAATATATTTTTTATTTATTCATCCATAATAGTAACTCAGGTTGATTCCATGACCTGACCATTGTGAGCAAAATTGCATGAATGTGGGAGTTCAGGCGTCTTCTCAGCATGCTGATTTCTAGTCTTTGAGATATGTGTTTACTGCTAGGTTGCTGAATCATTTGATAGTTCTGTCTTTAGTTTTCGGGAGAGTTTCAATACTGTTCTCTGTAATGGTGATTTTAGTTTATATTAGAGCTCCTTAAACTTTTCACTTATGATACACCCTGTGTTAGTGAGGGTTCTTTAGAGTAAGAGAACTTATAGAACGAATCTATTTACAGGAGGGGATTTACTAGAATGGCTTACAGGCTGTGTTCTAGCTAATCCAACAATGGCTGCCTTCCAGTTCAAAAATCCAGTGCCTGTTTAGTCTACGATGTCTCAGCTGGTCTTCAATATACCCTGGAATCCTGAAGAAGTAGGCTCTAATGCCAGTGAAGAAATGGGCTTGCTAGTGAGGAGAGAGCAAGAGGCGAAGAGTAAAGCTCCCTTCTTCCATGCCCTTACGTAGACTTCCAGCAGGTGTGGCCCAGACCAAAGGTGTGTGTTCTCACCTCAAGATCTGGATTAGAAGTGGGTCTTCCCTCTTAAATAAAATTAAGCAAAAGCCCCTCACAGGTGTGCGCTGTTTTTGAATTTTAGTTAATTCCAGATAAAGGCAAGTCGACAACCAAGAATAGCCATCATATCCCCGCTTTTTTGGAGGAAGGAGCTGAGAGAGTATTTCACTATGCAGCTTTGGATGGCCTGGAACTCATATGTAGACTAGGCTGGCCTTAAACTCAAACTCTACCTGCCTCTGCCTTCCGAGTGCTGGGTTTAAAGGCACATTCCACCATGCCTGGCTATGGCTCTTTTTTGAATGAGAATTTTTTACATGATTCTCACAGTATGTAGGAATATAAGATAGCTATATAGGTAAACATTTACTGATAATGAATCATGAAGAAATTTTGTGTGTGTGTATTAGAAATGAAAACAAATTCCATAGTAATCAAATGAATGAGCTTGTTTTTTATTTTTTTAACGTAAAGAATTAAATCTTTGGGGGAGAGGTGACTCAGTGTAGTGTGTGAGGACCAGCTTTAGTCCTCACTACTGTAAGAAACAACAGAATGGCAGAAATGTGTCTAAGCCGTTTCAGAAATTATTGGAGATTCTGGACTAATCTCCAGTCAGATTCACTTAATGATATCCCCCCCCCCCCCACACACACACAGAGTTTCTCTGCAGCTTTGAGGCCTGTCCTGGAACTCTGTAGACCAGGCTGGCCTTGAACTCACAGAGATCCTCCTACCTTTGCCTCTCAAGTGCTGGGATTAAAGTCATGCACCACCACCGCCAAGCAATGATTTTTTTTTCAAATGAAACTCAAAAGTTAAAATTCATACATTGGGGTTATTTTCAATGATTTGGTTATTTTTACTTTCTGTGTGTTAGTGTTTTGCCCCGTGTATGTCTGTGTGAAGGTGTTGGATCACCTGAGACTGGGATTCCAGACAATTATGAGCTGCCACGTGGGTGCTGGTAGTTGAACTCTGGTCCTTTGGAAAAATAGCTAGTGCTCCCAACCTATAAGCCATCTTTCCAGCCCCTAGCTTTATTTTTGGTTCTAGTTTTGTTTTTTTAAAGACAGGTTTTCTCTGTGTAGCTCTGGCTGCCCTTGAACTCACTGTGTAGACTGGACTGGCCTTGAACCTGGAGATGTTTGCCTGCCTCTGCCTCTTGAGTGTGTGTTAAAGATGTATACCACCTCTGCCCAACTAACATTGGTTTTTAAAGCCAAGTGTTCTAGCCCAATATAGCTAAAAATATTCTGATTTTATACTTAATATACCAAGAAGTGATGATAGAAAAATAATCTTCGTTTTCTTTTTTTTTTTTTTTTTTTTTTTTTTTTTTTTTTTTGGTTTTTCGAGACAGGGTTTCTCTGTGGCTTTAGAGCCTGTCCTGGAACTAGCTCTGTAGACCAGGCTAGTCTCGAACTCACAGAGATCCCCTGCCTCTGCCTCTGCCTCCCGAGTGCTGGGATTAAAGGCGTGCGCCACCACTGCCCGGCGTAATCTTCGTTTTCTATATAGTTTTCCTAAGAACAGAAAGTTGTACATACAATAAAAATGCATGGTTTTCTAACATATCATAGTCTTAAATTTGAGCCCAGGTGCTACATGGCTTGGCTGTGTGTGTATTCCAAAGTAGTCGTGTGAGTTGAGAAGTGGTGAAGTTGCATGAGGAAACACGGATGTGCATTGTCACGAACAAAACACCTTAGATTCATTGCATGTTTGCTTTTGAATTAAGTTTTGGTTTTTGCACTTTAAGGGAACCTTTTACTGTTGTCAAGTTACGTGACCCTGGGTGGGTTGTAGCTCAGTTTAGAAGCTGTGTTTTGTTACAGTGGTTGTCTGTCAGTGTACAAGGCTTCCCTCTTCTGTACATTTTCCCTTCCTTCCCCAGTTTCTGTGAGTCACTGTTCTGGTGTGCAGTGATAGCTCATGCCACTTAATTGACACTCCTGTGCTAATGGGGGATGTTGAGCTTTTTCCTCCCTCCATATGTCTACTGGGTATATCTTATTTTTGCCGTACCATTTGCGACAGTCTTATCTGGCAGAGATTTGACCTTCTGATCTCCTTCCGCCACCTCATAGTGTACCCTGTTGATGCGGTGTTGAGGGTGGAATACAGGCTTTGTGCTGCTGGGCAAGTGCTCTGCTGAGCTGCATCCCTACCCCAACAATTTCAAACAAATGAATAAACTGTAAATACCCACTGTGTCTTCCTAGATCTGAATTTTACAAGCACATTGTGCTTTCTGGAGGCTCAACCATGTACCCTGGACTGCCATCGAGGTTGGAACGAGAGCTTAAACAGCTTTACTTAGAACGAGTTCTAAAAGGAGATGTGGAAAAACTTTCTGTAAGTATCTCCAGTAATTATTGCCATTGTTTAATAATCTGTAAAATAACTTATGGATCTTGACAACCACTAGATGGAGCAAGAAGTCTTGTAAATGGATTCCTATACAGTCAGCCTCTGCAAGACTTGAAGAGCCTCAAGAGAAATTGTCCATTTGTTGTATGTCTTGTCTCCCCAGTCATACTATGTTCCCAGAATTACCACAGCTTTTGAAATGGACGTTATTGGTAATTGTTGCCATTCACCAGAATACAATTGCTGGTGGTTCTTTGGCATGCCCTTTTCCCTAGCTTTGGACTGTGAAGTATACTGTCTGCAGTATGAGTGTAACCCAGGTCCTTTAACCATGGCTTAGTCTCTGGGTTTGTCTTAACTATCCATAGCTACCTATTTTAGATAATATTATCCATTTCTGAAAACTGTGTATAGAGACACTGATACTATAGTGCTTTCTAAGTATTTCACTCGCATTTCCCATTTCATTGGATTATATAGAAAATTTAAAGATCCATCTCTGGTGACCATTTATTCTGCAAACTTTTGAGGAAAAGAGATTATAAAGCACTATATTCTGGTAAAACCCCACTGAAATTGATTCTGCATACTCTGATCCCCTTCTGCCCCCCCCCCCCCACACACACACACATTTTCTCAGGTCTTCAGAGCTGTTGGACCCAGGACCACACACACACCAACGAGCAGTCTAGTACTGAGCTACACTGTAAGCCCAGGAAGCATTTATTGAACTCCAGCACTGCACCAGAACTGATGTAGGCCATGGGAACAAAACAGTGGTGAACAATAAAAATTGCTGCTGTCAGTTTGAGTAACTTAGCACTAGTAATAATAAATGGCTGGGGTGGGGGTGGGAGATAGAACACGGTTGTTGTTGGTAAGGGGTGTGCTCCCTCATACTTACCAGAAAAGGCCTCTGAAATGCCTTTGGCTCATAGACCTGTGTCAGGTTAGGGCTGAGCATTTCTAGTTGAGAGTAGTGCAGAGGGTCTGAGTTGGGAGGAATGTCTGTGTGAATGGAACAGAGTAAACAGGAGGTGAGAGATGAGGTCAGAAGACCAGCAAGCAGGACACGTCAGCTATGGTAAAGATGAGGGATCCTGAGGGTTCTGAATAGAAAAATGATAGAATCTGACTCACCCCTTAAGAGCCCAGAAGCCCAGTTTGGGAGAAAAGGACCTAAGAGGGTTCAGACAGGAAGCCATGAGAGAGAAAGAGCTGGTAGAGATTAAATTAGTGGTTAAAATGGTCGTCTTAGAGAGTGAGTAGAGAGTGGGGAAATAGACAGCATGAAAGACGTGCGCCATCACTGCCTGGCGTGTTGAGCTGTTTGAAAACACAGGTTCAGGTTGATTACCTGAGTTGGTATTTTGCCAGGTGAATGAATGTAAGGAGGAGAGAAAAAAGTCATCAATGATAATGTAAAGAAACAAGGGGAGAGGGCTGGAGAGATGGCTCAGTGGTTAAGAGCGTATGTTGCTCTTGTAGAAAAGCCAGGTTCAGTTCACAACCATCCATAACTCAAGGTGTAGGGGATCCAGTGTCCCCTTCTGACTGCCCTGAGCACCAGGCATGTACGCATAAATGCATACAGCCAAAACTCATACATACAAAATAATTTTCTTTTTCAGTTTAGAAGGAAATGGAGACACTAGGCAGTAGTGGTGCCTGCCTTTAATCCCACTATTTGGGAGGCAAAGACAGGAGAATGTTCAGATTCGAGGCCAGCCTGGTCTACATAATAAGTTCCAGGACAGCCAGGACTACACAGAGAAACTGTGTCTCAAGCCTATTCATACCTTATCCCACAAGGAAAGAAATGGAGGCTAGGACTTTTGAGGTGCGTCAGTGCTTGAATTCACAAGCCTGGTTGTTGAAATAAGAGCGGCGGGGCTGCGTCCCCCGGCACCCGGCCGCCCACATGGCTAGCTTAGCTTATACCCTGAAATAATTACACGGAAACTGTATTCTTTTAATCACTGCCTGACCCATTAGTTCCAGCCTCTTATTGGCTAGCTCTTACATATTGATCTAACCCATTTCTATTATTCTGTGTGGCCCACAAGCTGGCTTACCAGGAATGATCTTAGCCTGCGTCTGTCTGCAGTGGGACAATCATGGCGACTCACTGACTCAGCTTCTTTCTCCCAGCATCCTGTTCTGTTTTCTCCGCCTACCTAAGGGCTGGCCTATGAAATGGGCCTAGGCAGTTTCTTTATTAATAAGAAATCATTCCCACATCACCTGGTGACCGGAATTAGATTCCTGGAATCAACACCTGCTAGTAGGAAAGAATTGACTCCCAAAAGTTGTATATATACTTACAACACACAGTAACAGCTAAAGGAGAACAAAAGATAGAGGGGATGTGTGCGTGTTTCAGTGAAGAATAGGGACGAGAAGAACAGCTGTAGATGTCTGGGGATCTAGAGAGACTGAAGGAGGAGTGGTGGGGTTGGGGGAAGAGGCGGGTAGTAGAAGTCGCAGTTAAGGAAGGCTGCTGTGGGCCCTCCTGGGTGAGAGCACAGCTCGGGAAGCAGTGTCTTCTCTGAAAGCCTCATGAGCCCCCAGAGCCCTTAGACGTTTCCTTGAAGGTGCTGGAAAGATTAAAAGCAGATGCTATTGCAGAGGGCCAACACACCCATAGGCTTTTAAGAACTGCTTATAACTCCCGCTCCAGGTACTGCAGTCAGATATACGGACCCACATGCAGATACACACATAGATATAATAATAATTAATTTTAAAAATTTCAGCAAAACACAGCCAGGCTCATTTGTTCACATATTCATTATTGTTCACATTATTCATTGTCAAACATTATAACTATCTTACAGCTTCACGGAGGTCTTTGTAGTCAGAGACATGAAAAGCCCCAAGCATTTACTCTGACCCTTATGAAAACATTCGCAAGTCAGTGGTACACATAGGAGTATGAGATGGGAGGATACTGAGTGTAAGGTCAGCCCAGAGTCTATAGCTAGACTCTGTCTTTGAGGGTGGAGGGGAGTGGTAACTAACCTTTTAAAAAAATTGAAAGGAAAAGAAAAGGTAGCCTGGTGGTTATATGTGCCTTTAATCCCAGCAGTTGGGAGGCAGAGGTAAACTAGGCCAGTCTGGTCTACAAAGCAAGTTCTAGGACAGCTTAGAGCTGTTACACAGAGAAACCCTGGGGGGCAGGGGGAATAAATAAAACAGAATGGTTTTCAGACTTAACTGAAACACTATTGTTTTCCATGGCATAAATACCTACATTTTATATATGTGACAGAAACAATTTAGAACTCATGGTTCCATTGTCTCTTGTAGAATTTGTGACTCTAGAAACTGACAGTCTTTCATGATTGGTATGGAAAGAAACAGCTAGAGGTCTGTAGATGTCTAGGGGTCTAGCATTATTTATTATGTGTATGGGTGTTTGCCTACATGTATGTCCGTGGTGCCTGTGGAGGCCAGAACAGGGTCTCAGATGCTCTGGAGTTATAGGTGGTCGTTAGCCACCTTGTAGGTGCTGTTGTTGGGAATTGAACCCATGTCCTCTGGAAGAATAGTCAGTGCTTTTGCTAAGCCTCAGATTCAAATATAGTTCTGATTATTTTTTCAACATATAAACTATTTCTGTGTAATGGTAGTTTCCTCTGAGCATCTTAGACTCCAGAAGTTGAGTCAACTGGGAAATGGGGAGTTCTAAGACTGAGTTGGTTCAGTAGTTTTTCTTTCTGAATTCTGGGTTAGAAAAACTTGTTTTTGTTATTTTCAGTTAGAAGATTTTTGTTTCACAGTATCACAAGCAAATAATAGCAGTATATTTAGTATAAACATAAATCACCAACACTGTGTCCTTTTATAAGGTGTCATCAGGTATTTTTAGAATTAACTTTTAAAGTCTTGGATGGCCCATGTACCATCTTTGAGCTTTGGGGTAGAAGGCTCACTCCTTTCCCACAGTTTCTATGGTAGTCAGTCAGGGGTCAGTCAGGAATGTGTGCTAAGGACGGGCCAGTGCTTGTCTGTCTTCTCCCTAGTGGGTTGAGAAACAGTGCCCAGTTGTCAGGCTGGAGCTGATACACTGCAGACTCCAGAGGTGGCCTGGACAAGAAGTCCCCTAGACCTGCAGCTTCACAAGTAAACTTAACATTTCAGTTAACATTTTAAATAACCTTGCAGAGGTAAAGTCCAGAAACTAGTTCCTTTTTTCTTAAAAAAAAAATATTTATTTATTATGTATACAATGTTAGTTTCCATGTCTGCCGACAGGTCAAAAGAGGGCACCAGATCTCATTATAGATAGCTGTGAGCCACCATGTGGTTGCTGGGAATTGAACTCAGGACCTCTGGAAGAACAGTCAGCGTTCTTATCCTCTGAGCCATCTCTCCACCTCCTAGTTCCCTTTTTCTTAAAAATAAATTTTTTGAATTTCAACGCTCATACAGTCATGATTGTTAGTACGCGGTGAGTTAAAAATAATAAGTGCAAACCTTAAGTGCCAAGAGTTTTCTCTTTAGGGACTCCAGGGACAGAGACTGGTTTTTGTCCTATTATGTTCTTAGAAATCTTCCCAAGTTTATAAAAGACTAGTAAGCTGCGCTTCTCCCTGGGTGGTACCAAGTAATGAAAACTTAATCTCTTCCATTTTCTGAAGATTTAAGAGCCTTCCCAAACACAAATCCCTGTTGTAATATGAGCAGTGGGGCTGTGTCCCCAGCACCCCAGCCGCACCCCGGCCACCTGGCTAGTTTATGCCCCGAAATAATTACACGGACACTGTATTCTTTTAAGCACTGCTTGGCCAATTTCTATCTAGCTTCTTTTAGGCTAACTCTCGCACCTGGACTAGCCCATCTCTAATAATCTGCTGTAGCCCACAAGGTGGCTTACCAGGGAGATTCTAGCCTATGTCCATCCTGGGTTGGAGCTTCATCGCGTGTGCCTCAGAGAGCAGAGCTCTCGCCTCTGACCGCAAGAGTGGAGCATCGTGTCTCTCTGAGGCCTCTGCCCCCGAGAGGAGAGCTGTCGAGTCTCTTCCTCTTCCTCCCAGCGTTCTGCTCTGTTTACTCCTCCCACCTGTGTTTTAACCTATCAGGGCAAGCAGCTTCTTTATTTAATTAACCAATGACCTTCCTCCATCACTTCCCCTTTTTCTGTTTAAACAAAAAAGGAAGGCTTTTACTTGAATTTAAAACAATAGAATCTGAGTTTTGCATATTAGAAAGCTGGAAGGTCTGGGGTGGATCTCAGTGGTAGACCACATGCACTGGTCCTGTATCAGGGCTACTCTTGCTGTGATAAACCACCATGGCCAAAAGCAGCTTGGAGAGGAGTTTATTTGGCGCACACACCGTGAATCACAGTCTGTTGAGTGAAGCCAAGTCAGGAACTCAAACTGAGCAGAAACCTGGAGGTAGGAACTCATGCAGAGGCTATGGAGGAGTGCTGCTTATTGAGTTGTTTATCCTGGGGTTTTGTTTTTGTTTTGTTGATTTTTCAAGACAGGGTTTCTCTGTGTAATAGCTGTGGCTTTCCTAGAACTCATTCTGTAGACCAGACTGGCCTTCAACTCACAGAGATCCACCCGCCTCTGTCTCCCAGTTGCTGGAATTAAAAGCCTGCCTGTGCCACTACCATCCAGTCATCATCCTGTTTTTTCTTATAGAACACAGGACCATTAGCTCAAGGGTACTCCACACACAGTGGTCTGCCCCGCCCCATACCAATTATTAATTAAGAAATTGCCCTACAGGTTTGCCTACAGCCAGGTATTATGGAGGCATTTTCTCACTTGAGGCTCTCTCCTCTCAGATAACTTTAGCTTGTGTTGACATAGCCACCTCCCAAGCCCCAGCCCCACCCCTGACAATCCCCGATGCCCGTCCAGTCAGTTCAATTTTACTGTGTTGCACTGAACTAGAGTCATGGTGACTCAATTTGACCTGGAAGAAGACTGCTCAGGAACTGAGGCAAACTGGTTATGGTCTTGCTTCTGGTTCTTGGGCTATTAGTACAGTGATTAGTTGTCACGATTTATTTTATCTGGGTAACAGGTGTGAATTAGGATTCTTGTCTCTAATCATGAACTTGGGAGGAATTACTAAATGTTTCTGTGTCTGAGGAGACAGACCCGGCTGTTGTCCTGTGTGGACTGCTGAGATGTTCAAGGACACACATGCAGAAGTCTTCCTGAAATGGAGCATTGTGCACACACCATCTCATGACTCTCTTTTCTCCTTCAGAAATTTAAGATACGAATTGAAGATCCACCCCGCAGAAAGCACATGGTGTTCCTGGGTGGCGCAGTCCTGGCCGACATCATGAAGGACAAAGACAACTTTTGGATGACTCGACAAGAGTACCAAGAAAAGGGTGTGCGTGTGCTGGAGAAGCTCGGTGTTACTGTTCGATAAATGCCAGGCTTGTTCCCAACATGCCTCTAATGTATTCTTTTTGTGTTTTTTTTTTCTTTCTTTTTAATTTTTTTCTTTATTGCCAGTCTTTGAACTCATTCAACTCCAGGACTGAAAGAGGCCTCTCTGTCCCCTTTGACTGGAAAGGTCAAGTTTATTCTCTGTCTTGGAGAAGCATTGTTAATGTGGATAAAGCTGGTTGTTTAATACAACCACTCTACCAACATCACCCGTGGGCAGAGGGTCTCTGCTGCTTTCTTCCTTTCTAAGTAGGCATTTCGCTCTTTCCTGTAGGCTTCATATTTTTCCTTTATTGCTTTAATGCTGCTAGTTTTAGTTTTAGCACTCTAGGTGGTGTGTCTTTATTAGCATAAGAGAAAACTTTCACATGAGCTTTTACATATTCTGGGTGGGGGTGGTAAGGGATGGGTGGGCAGCCCTGAGTCCTTCGGGGCATTTCTTCTGTAGTGTTAGTTTTCAGCAGCCAGCTGCTGCCACCTTGTGAGTGCCCTGAAGCTTGTCCTGTTAACATCTTCACTTTGTGAGTGCCCTGAAGCCTGTCCTGATAACGTCTTCGGGAATAGTAAGCTCAGAACTAAGGTGTTTGGGTAGGTTTTGTGTGGTGGAACAATTGGGTGGTCTTCCTGGTGTGGCGTTCAGGATTTCTGCTTCTGGGTATGAGATGAACCTCAGTTACAGCACTCTGACTTGGTAGGCTTCTTCTTTTGGTCTGCCTGGAACTGTTTCCATATGGTAGAAAAAGCAAGCTTAGTGTTTCGTTGCCATGCAGCTTAGGAATTAATTCCTTATCTCACCTGGGAGTTTATTTCCTAAACTATCAGAGAGAAAGTAATATTTTAAACAAGATGCTTTTGCTGAGTCAAATTACAGATAGAACGTTCCTAAGGGCTGGTGTTTTCTAAATGCTGTTGTTTATTTTGAAAGCATTGAGGTGATGATGCTTAGTACCATTCTTGAAAGTTGTACTTTTATGTGCCCATCAGTGCTTCTTGACTAAAACAGCTACAACAGTACACACAGCTACTGGCAGTGGGTTATAATTGTTGTATTAACAGTAACAGTGGGACTTGTTGCCAGTTTGGTTTTGTTTTTTAACAAGACCTGGAACTAAAATTTTAGCAACAACAATAGAAAATTTACCAGGAGTCAACTATGTTTGTACTGAAAACTAATCATGATTGCTACTTCCCAGCCATCTTTTGTTCTTGAGATTTTGGATATGTTTGCAGACCTGTCAGAAAATCCTATTTATAAGTCCTGTTAGTATTGTTTGTTATCTCAAAAAATATCAGATAGTACCTAGAAGTGAGTGAGGTCTTTCTAACATTGAAAAATGAAATAATAAGATGTTGTATCACAATGAATACAAAAAATCATGATTCTGGGAGAAATATTTTCCTTCATTTCAAAATATTTTTTGCTAATGATAAATTTGGAAGAATGACTTTTTTTCCTTTTTCCTTTCTTTTTGGATGCTTAAAATCAGAATTTTTAGTGAATTTTTTTGAGATAACTTTAAAATTAGTTTATATAAAATCAGCAGCAAAAGGAAGTTAGTCTTAATTATGCAGCTTCTGTGATATTAAGTATTTTTGCCTGTTTTACCTCAATTTGAACAAATAGGAGATGTCTGTGTGCATGCTGGACATGCTCAGTACACAACCACCTGCCAGTGCCGGCTGGTCGGTGTTGGGTGCATGACTCAGAGTCCTAAGCCTTCCTAAATCACGTTGTCAGATACCCTATCTTGGAAGTCCTGGGCCCATTCCAGGACACTTACTGTGTATAGGACTGGTACCAGTGACTGTTGAGTGCAGAAAAATGGTTAATACTTGGCTTTGAGCATGGTTTTAAATACAGGGGTAGAAAACAAGAAAGAATGGGGTAGAATCCTAAACAAAACCTGAAAGAGCATTATCATTTGTACCTTGAATGTAGAATTTGTTTTTATTTCATAATTCTGCTAGCAAACATGACTGTTAAAAATGATGTATTTATATATGTAATAATTTAGAAATTCCATTTTATAGTTTTCCTATTCTAAGGTGAAATAATGAATTTAATAATCTGGGAGTTGGGACATTCTATTGGAGGTGTCAGGTTTGAGTCCTTCAAAAACTAAAAAAAATTCTGTTTTTTAAAGGATCTGATTTTTAGCTCTTGAAACCCATTGTCGCTTAGATTTCCAATGCTAAAGTTCCTTTTTTATTTTTGAATTAAAATTACCAATGCCTTGAGGGATTTCTTAGAAAATGTGGTATTGGATGTTAACTTCACAGTTCTGAGCACTGTTAGTGTCTATCTGGCAAGTATTTGAGAGATCAATGGAAAGCTAAATATTCTAAATTTAACACGAATATGCTTCTTTTTGATTAAGAAAATAAAATCAGATTTTTCAAAGTAATTTGAATTTTGTCTTTGTTTTTCCTTTTCTCTTTAATTTTATTATTTTTATTTGTACTTTCAGTTTTGCGGTGCCTGATGGGTTTAGAACTTTAAACCAGTTAGTCCAAGGTCATTCACTCTTCCCAACCTTTGCTGTTGTTTGTCTGTCTGTTTTATCTTATTTGGGGCAGAGGTTGAGACACAGTGTTATAGCCCAGGCGAACCTGGAACTTGCTTGTAGCCACGGAGGACTTGAACTCTTGATTCTCCTGCCTCTTCCAAGTGCTAGGATTATAGATGTGCACCATGATGCCCAGCTCTGGTTCAGTGTTGATCATTGATAAAACTCATTATTTCTAGTGAAGTCTGTATTTACATAATTTTTTTTATGAGGCAGGGTTTCTTTATGTAGTTCCAGCTGCCCTAGAACTGGCTGTGTAGGTCAGGCTGATCTGCCTGCCTTTGCCTCTACCTGTAGAGCACAGGGATTACAGTTATGTACCACCACTCCCAGCCCTTCTAGTGGGGATTTTAGAGAATGGATTAGAGCTACATTAGAATTTGTTCTGTTTTATTTTTTTTGTAAGAGACTGTTCATTTCTCAAGAGATTGCAGGGTACTTTTACAGAATCAATTCTAGATAGACTTTATGTAACATGACTCTAATGATGTAGCTGATCTGTGTGAAGATTTTTAGGTATATTGTTTTGTTTTAAACTTTTTCCTTTATTTTCATTTTATATGTATGAGTATTTTATTTGTATGTATGTGTGCACACCATGTTTGTGTGTAGTACCCTCGGAGGCCAGGAGAGGATATTCGATTTCCTTGGAGCTAGAGTTACAAGTGTTTGTGAGCCACAGTGTAGGTGCTGGGAATTCAACCTTGATTTTCTGAACTTGAATTGTCTCTTGCACTGATACATTGTTTTTGACAAAATCATCAAAGCAAGAGTAAAACTAATAACTAAATGGCCTATTCTTGAGCCTACATTGGCCTTGAGCATGAGGGCTAGGGAATTAGTGTCAGTGTTTTTGTCTCTCTTATAAACTGTATGCTCGAGATTCATTATCCTTTCGTGACCAGAGTCCATTAGGATATCCCGAGTGTTGTGTCTGGTGCCTTATCCCGTGTCTTGAGTTGCTAGAATGATGTGGTATCTCTTGTCCCTAGATGATAGAGAAAGAATATTCCTGCCGTTTTGTAGTGTTTGCTGTTGGTGGAGTGAATGCCTTTGTACTCATTTTTTTTCTCCACCCATAAACGTTGCTGTACAATGTAGTTTATTAACTGTTGCTAATTTTAATTAATTTATTTTTAAGACAAGGTCTCTTGTTTTAGTGTTCTATTGCTGTGAAGGGACACCATGACCAAGGTAACTCTTATAAAAGAAAGCATTTAATCGGGAGTTTGCTTAGTTTCAGAGGGTTAGTCCATGAACATCGTGGTGGGAAGCATGACGGGAGGCAGGCATGCAGCTGAGAGCTTATACCCTGATTCACAGACAGGCAGAGAAAAACAGCCTGGCATGGGCTTTTGAAACTTCACAGCCTACTCCAAGTCACACACCTTCAACAAGGACACACCTCCTCGTCCTTCCCAATACCACTAACTGGGGACTAAGCATTCAAATATATGAATCTATGGGGCCCATTCTCATTCAGATCATCAAATTCTACTCTCTACTCCCTTAGGCTTATAGCAATGTCATAATACAAAATTCATTCAGTCCAACTTAAAAAGTCACCATAGTCTATAACTGTCTCAACACTGTTTTATTAAAGTCCAAAAGTATCTTCTAAGACTCAAGGCAGTCTTGTAATTATAAGCCCCTATAAAATCAAAATCAAAAAGCAGATCACATATTTCCAACATACAATGGCACAGAATATACATTACCATTCCATGGGGCATAGTGAGAAAATGCTGGAGCAAAGCAAAAATAAAACCCAATCAAGCAAATCCCGTGTCTGGTGTTACAGGCTTATTAGCTGGCTCTTCCCTTGCAGCAGGGCCGACAACAGTGCACTTGCCCCTCTCACAGGCTGGTTCCATGCCCTATCGGCAGCTTTCCTTCACAGGTATCCCACAGCTCTGGCATCTCCAATGGAGGGCTTCAAATCCATCCAGGCTTCTTCTTCAAGCAGTGTCCTCTTTGGGCCTCGGTGTAGTGACTCCCTTGCCACACACCTAGCTTCCCTGGCTTTCATCCACAGAGATAAAGACTCACAACTTTCCTTCTGTATTCTTAGATCCAGAACCATTGGCCCAAGCTGTCAAGTTTTGCTGCTTGCTGGAACTGAAACACAGCCCCTTCAAGACTTACATTTGCGTAAGCTTCAACTTATCGATGGTTTCCCTTGCTGCGTAAGCTTTACTTCTCACAAGCTGAAGGCTTGACTGGGTGAATCTTAGCACTGAGGTCACCACTCCCTTTATTCCATTTAGAATCAGGCTTTTCTTCTTGAATCTTTTCTTCCCATTTCCTCGAGCACAGGACTTGGCTCCAACATTGTTTTTCCTGCTTTTTTTCTCCTCAAACTGTTTTTTATTTCTTTTTGCCCTGCTTGCTCTTTTCATTGTGAATACGCATAAAAGTGAGCACTAGTAACCACATGACACCGTCAATACTAGGCTGTCTTGAAATCTCTTTGGACAAAGACATTAATCCAAAATTTGTCAATTTAGCCTTAGGCAGGTTCTTTTTTTTTTTTTTTTTTTCTT
>NW_004949107.1:6244843-6246508 GCF_000317375.1 Microtus ochrogaster | reverse complement strand
TTTGGGTCTCTGTCTCTGTCTCCTTTCATCGCCTGATGAAGGTTAATATTCAGGGGGATGCCTATATGTTTGTCTTTGGATTCACCTTCTTATTTAGTTTCTCTAGGATTGCAAATTATAAGCTCACTGTCCTTTAATTATGGCTAGAAACCAAATATGAGTGAGTACATCCCATGTTCTTAGGCAGGTTCTTAGGACAAGGGCAAATGCAACCACACTCTTCCTAAAAATATCACAAAAATTGTTTGCAGCCAGCTGCTAATATTAATATTGTTTCCCCCTAAAACCCGTTGAGCTGGCCTATGTAGTTCAAATTTCCCTTGGTTGGACTGTTTTCCTAGCTCCTACTAGGATGGCTCTTTAAGCCTCACTTACAGCATTCAACCACTTTTCTGGTTCAGAGTCCCAAAATCCGCCATGTTTCCCTAGCAACAGTGTAGTCAGCCGCTTCACAGCAATAATGTCTAATCTGGACTGGTCTCAAACTCACTGTGTAGCTGACAATAACCTTGAACTTGTGATCTTCCTGCTTTTATTCCCCTAGTGCTGTGATCATAGCTAATATTGCTAACATATGCCCACAGTCAAATGTGTCGGGTACCTTCAGGTCTTGGTGGAGGTACTCCAGGATGGGTAAAGGCATTTCCCACCACTGACAAAAGGGTTCGGACATTTCCCACTCCGAATCCCCACCTCCCTCCAGTCAGACAATGGTCCTGAATTTGTCTCCTAGTTTCCCAAACCGTATCTAAAGCCCCCAACATCCCTTGGCATTTCCATATCTTAACACCATCCCCAGCTCTCAGGAAAGGTAGAACTAACTAGCCCCTCCTTAGAAAACACCCTGGTCAGACTCTCACAGGACCCTCACCTGGATTGGATGAGATCCTGCCACTGGCCCTTCTCAGGCTGTGGGCTCTCCAAGCGACCTCTTTCCATCTTGCCATTTGAGCTCATGTACGGACAGCTGGTTCTGACCCCTGGCTTTTTACCCACACCCTTGCCTCCCTCTGATCACCTCCTCATTCCCTTACTCTGTCAACCCCGCTCCCTCCTGTGGCAGTCTGCTGACCTCTGCCTACCCTGGCCTTGGACCAACTCCATCTGTCCCCAGTCAACATCAGGATCGGGTCCCTCACCCCTTTCCTGTAGACAGCAGGGCCCCTTCATGGTAATTCTTGTAACCTCCACAGCCACTGAGCTTGAGGTCTCCCTCGTGAATTCACCTATCCCACCTCAAGCACTTTCCTCCTCCTCGAGACAGTTTCCCTTCCTACACATCAACCCCAAGAGAACCCTGCTCCCTTAAGTTTCAGAGGACACCGGGATCAACCACCCTGTCCCCAGGTTCAGAAGAACAAGCCTTTATCCCGCAGCCATGCTTGACTACTGGCTTGGACACAGACTTCCTCCTTTCCTGCTTGTCCGATTCTGTCTAGGGCAGCTCTTAACATGAGATTCGAGGTTCAAGAAACCCTCACTTAGAGCAAACAGTCCCTCCATATAAGGCTGGGAAATTGTTCATAGCAGGCTGTCAGGAGCCAATGAGAATACCCATCATTGCTGTGTCCACCTCTCCTTCATTTCCTGACCTTTTCACTTGCCTCCTGTATGACCAGACAGGAAGCTATTGTCAAGAGTGGGCAGACAGATGTGGAGGCTGCC
>NW_004949107.1:6242483-6244713 GCF_000317375.1 Microtus ochrogaster | reverse complement strand
TCAAGAGTGGGCAGACAGATGTGGAGGCTGCCGCACTGTCTTGTCAAGAGTGGGCAAGAGAAGTGGAGGCTGCCGTACTGTCTTGTCAAGAGTGGCCAGACAGATGTGGAGGCTGCCGTACTGTCTTGTCAAGAGTGGGCAAGAGATGTGGAGGCTGCCATACTGTCTTGCCAATACCATTCGCTACATGTGCATCGCCACCCTGATTCCCCCTCTGTCAATGAGATGGGGCCTTTCCCTCTGTATCTGGGACCCATGGCATTCCAGATGGGGAATGGTAAGCTCTACCCTTTCTTCAGCTCCCGGGTCCCAGTGAGCGTGGTTAGAGTCCAGAGAAAATATATAACAATTACCCAACCCCTGGAAATAGGGGGAGTAGGGGAGGTGACTCAATGTTCTTCAAGGTCAAAACCTCTAGTCCCCTCTCCTAAATAATATAAATCTGTCTCCTGCTTCAGACTCCCACCTCGCCCTACTGGCTCCTTAATGTCACCGACCAAGCAACTTTGGAGATTGCTGGCCATGTGTTTCTCGTAGGACTAGCTCACAACTGCTGTCTTTCCCATAACCTCGTCAAAAAAACGTACCTTGCCGTTCACCAACTGCCCCGAGCCCAGGGTTGCACAATGCCCTACCTTTTCCCTAACACTCTCTTTGGCATGGCAAACCGCCACAAGGCATCTGGGACACATTTCATAAGAGTGTTAAATCTGTTAGACCGCAACAAAACCTTAGCCCTCCACACCCCACCTCAGCCCCAGTGCCCTGCCGTCCAGAACACCTTGCTTCCTTGTGGTACTCAGATCTACCATTGCGGCCAGGCAGTGGTGGTGCACGCCTTTAATCCCAGCACTCGGGAGGCCGAGACAGGCAGATCTCTGTGAGTTTGAGGCCAGCCTGGTCTACAAGAGCTAGTTCCAGGACAGGCACCAAAGCAACAGAGAAACCCTATCTTGAAAAAACAAAACAAACAAACAAACAGAAATCTACCATCGCCTGCCAGCTAGTTGGTCAAGAGTTTGCTGATCCAAATTTGGGGGTAATACATGGAGAAGAGCCCCTGCCGATTCTAGTTGGGGACTCAATAGCTAACCAACATAATAAAAGGGTGGTTCAAATCTTGCTCCTTCTGGCTGTTGCAAGAGTAACAGCAGAGTCACCACCAGGACAGTAGGACCAACCACCTCCCTGACTTTGTACCCTCAGTTTTCTTCCCAGTTCATCCAGGACCTCCAGCAGGTGGCCCAGACCACACTCAGCCTTCAAGGACGAACTGACTCCTTGGCAGTGGTGCTACTTCAGAGCCAGCTGGGAGTAGATCTTCCTACAGCTGAAAAAGGTACCTCTGACTCTTCCTCCAAGAGGAATGCTGCTTCTATGTCAACCAATCTGAGATAGTAAAAAACAAAATCCAAAGACTTCAAATAGACCTGTAAAAACGTAAGGACCAACTTACTGCCTCCAGCCCCTGGAACTCTTGAGAATCCCGTATGGAAGTGGCTTCTTCCCTTCCTGACCTCTCTCTTTCTTATCTTCCTGCTTTTACTCATTGTACTCTGCTTTATCAGTTTCTTCTCTGTTTTTCCAATGACAAAAATTAAAAAAAAAAATCTCTAACCAAACCATCAGTTATTGTTACAGGACTGCCAACTGCTAGCCACAGAGCAGGAGGCTCTTGCCAGTGAGGACCAAGAGTGCCTTGAAGATGCCAGTGCGCCCAGACAGCAGGAGCAGTCTAAAGCATGCATCCCCCTGCCTGCCTCGCCAGTCACACCTACATATTTCCTCACCTTCTATAATAAATAAGAGGGAGGAATGCTGGAAAACCACACCCCCTAAGCCTACCTTCAGTAACCTAGCAACAGCAGCCCGTCCATCAGTTGCAGCCACCAAAAAGCAACACATTTCCCCCATCATGAGTTGCATATCCTCGCTATGCAGGTGCACTATACCCCCTCATAAATAGCCCATGCCTCCTCTTCCCACTCTCTTTCCCTTCCCCTCTCACTCAGAGACGGCCTCTGCCTACCCATCTCCCACAATAAACCTCTCAAGTGAGATTTTGTTGTAGGAACTGCGGGCTTGCTTTTCGTCCTGCCCAGCTCCCGCACGGCTAACTTTACACCAGAAATAACAACACACAAATTGTATTCTTTTAAACACTGTTTGGCCCATTATATCTAGCCTCTTCTCAGCTAACTCTCGCACCTGGACTAGCCCATTTCTAATA
>NW_004949107.1:6236153-6240199 GCF_000317375.1 Microtus ochrogaster | reverse complement strand
GCAGTGATTAAAAGAATACAGTTTCCGTGTAATTATTTCGGGTCATAAACTAAGCTAGCCATGTGGGCGGCCGGGTGCTGGGGACACAGCACTGCTGCTCATATTTCAACACCTCTGCTGCTGTTTTCATGGAGGCTTTTCTTAAATACACTGTTTTATTCTACACCATACAAACACCCTAGAGCCTTTTAAATACTTTTGCCTAACGTGCTTGTCCGCTCTTTTGAAGTTCATATGTCCTTAAATTTGTCCAAAAGTGAGTGTTTACTTGTTCATATCAGTAGTCCAAACATTGGTTGGTTTTGCTTATTTAGTTGTGCAGTACTAGAGATCAAACCTAGTGTCTTGTCGCTAACTTTAATGACCATTGCAGATCACAAAGAACTTTTGGGGGCTGGAGAGATGGCTCCGTGGTTAAGAGCACTGACTGCTCTTCTGGAAGACCTGGGTTCAAATCCCAGCACCCACAGGGAAGCACACAACTGTCTGTAACCCCAGCTCTAGGGGATCTGCCACCGTCAAATGTGTACACAAAATAAAAATAAGTATTTCAGAGTGTAGCTTTTCATTTAAAAAATATTTGGATAAGAATGTTCACTGATTACTTACTGAAATGCATGAGGTGTAGGTGTAAAGGAAAACGTGCCCAATTTAAGCTGCTCTTTTTTTATTCTGTATTATTTTGTTTTAATTTTATTTGTTTTTTTCTGTTTATTTTTACATATGATATAGTATGTGTGGTTCTCTCTCTTGGTGTGTGTGTGTGTGTTTATGCCACATGTGTTGGTAATCTCAGAAGAGGGCATTGTACCTCCTCTAGCTAGAGTTACAGACAGCTGTGAGCTGCCCAACATGAGTGCTAGGAACTGAACTTGGGTCCTCTCGAAGAGCACCAAGAGCCCTTAACCACAGAGCCATCTCTCCAGCCCCTTCCTTTCTTTTCTTTTTTCTCTTTTTCCTTTTGAGACAGTGTCTCTCTGTGTATCCTGCATTGGCCTCCAACTTGTGGTGCTCCTCCTGCCTCAGCTCCTGAGACCTGGGATTACATGTCTGTCTGTTACCATTCTTCAAAGGGTGTGAATATTCCACGTTTCTGTAGTTCTGATTAATTCTGCCGTCTCAGGAGAGTTGATTGAAAACATTCTCGCTTTCCTCCTTTGTATATCACTTTATGCCTTCAATATTTTTACTTGTTCATGCCATTAAAAAGAAGGTCAGCTATGTGAGCCAGCAGAAACCCTCCAACCTGCATGAAGCCTCGGGAGCCTTCCAAATGGAAGTTCTCTGTCTCATTGCCTGGTAGCTTTGTTGAATAACTGTGAAAGGAGTGGTCTGTGTAATGGAATCCCCATGTCTGAAGAGTCCAGAGAGGCCTGCATCCATGTGCTTCCCAGCCACTTCCACCACCCAGTCACTGAGACATAAAAAACTTAAATGTGACCCAGATGGCAAAAACCTCAGCACTGTCCAGCCCCTGGGCTGTTAGGTTAAAATGCAGCGCTAAGGAAGCACCTTCAACTCTTAAGAGCAGTTTGCTACCCAGTAAACTCTCCACCCGGGAGGTGGAACTTTCGGGACCACCTTCCCTCATTGTTACCGCCTCCCAGGATGCACCAGTTCCTTCCGCTCTGGAGCTGTCTGCTGAAAGAATTAGCTGTGAGGTCGTCGCGGATGAACAGCATCTGTGCAAAGCAGGAACGCAAGCAGGATGGGAAAGGGGGAAGAGACGAACCCTTCCGTGGACTCAGAGCTGCACCTCCTGCCCCTGCAGAGGAGCCGAGCCTGCCAAAAATACCACTGATTTATGGACGAGAAATGAGGAAACCATTTACCCCAGATATCTTGAATTTCTGAAGTGTCGCCATAAAGGATTTCCAGTTAGACGGGGATCTTTCCCCACCTCCGTCCTCTTAGCTCTACCAGCAGGATTCAGGCCAGTGTGCCCCACGTTCAGGGGTGTCTGAGCGTCTCTTGGGGTGCTCATCACAACACAAACAACTGTATTCACTTCCAGACATAGAGGCAGCAGTCTGAGAAGGGGGGCTTTGTAGTCAGAAGACCATGGATCAGAAACAAGGGCGATTTTGTAAGGATTTAGTCCATGGTAACATTTGGGTTTGTTTTTATAACCAGCCTAAGGTTTCACTTTACTGCGGGCGGCAGCGAAGGGCTTTCCTCCTAAGTCATCCGTCAGAGACCCACCCAGGACTCCCCTGTTTGCTCTCCAGGGTACCTACTGTGTGCCTGGGAACACAGTGTTTGTCGGAATTGTATAATTCTGTAGTCCTGAGCTTCTGGGAAACAAGAAGTGAAAAGGAAAGGACGTGGCTGTGCCTAGGAGCGGAGGAGAAAGTTCACTGCAGGTAAAACGGAGAGTCCAGAGTGGGCGTGACCAGGCTGAGCTGGGCTGCGTGGGGAGGGGAGGGAGAGGGGAGGAGAGAGGGGGACCAAGTGCAGCAGCCAAAAGGGCAAAAAGATAACTGGGGGGGGGGGGGGAGAATGTGTGAGTGTCTGTGACCAGAATGTCTGGATTATATAGGAAAGAGCCAGGGGGGAAGGTCAGCCCAACTCCTGGGCTGGATAGTTTGGGGTTGTAACAGGTAGGGACTGAGGGATGCTGGGAGAACCTGGAGGCCAGGTTCGCTTTGATATGTTAAATAGGCACTTAAGGGGCTCAGAGGTTAAGAGCACTGTCTGCTCTTCCAGAGGTCCTGAGTTCAATTCCCAGCAACCACATGGTGGCTCACAACCATCTGTAATGAGATCTGGCGCCCTCTTCTGGCCTGCAGACATATATGCAGGCAAAACATTGTGTGTGTATATAGAATGAATGAATGAATGAATGAGCACTTATTTGTCCCAGGGTTTGAAACTTAACCCTAGTGTCATCTGCTTAAAGCACTTTTGTTTCAAATCCCTTTGGAAAAAGGATTCTCCCATCTTGATTTACTGGCCTTTGGAGGTCAGAATGCATCTTGAAGTTTTAGGAGAGCCACGGGAGGTCATTAAAGCATACTGGAGGCAGGAGGAACCATGGGGGAAGCTGTGATGGTCACCATTTATGGCACACTAAGTGCCAGGCCCTCAGCCTTAACTGGTTTTGTTTGTTCTTGGGACTCACTGTATAGACCCGGCTGGCTTTGAACTCACAGAGAGCCTTCTGCCTGGGACTAATGGATATGCCATTATGCCCAGTTCTGACTATATACATTTTAAAACAGTGTCTAAAGCTGAACAGTGGTGATGAACACCTTTAATACCAGCACTTGGGAGTCAGAGGCATGTGGATCTCTGTAAGTTCAAGATCAGCCTGGTCTATAGAGTGAGTGCCAGGACAGCCAGAGCTGTTAAACAGAGAAACCCTGTCTTGAAAAACAAAACAAAATAAAGCCATGTCTAAATATTGAAAAACCTAAGAGAAATCTGTTGCAAGGACTTAAACCGAGTCCTTCCCCCACCGCCAGCTGCTTTTGCTTGGTGTTCCATCGTATGTGAAAACGTTTAATCCAGGTTCTGACGCAGTTCTCCCAGGAGTGTGTGGCCTCACAGACCCTGTTCCTCTAAAGCACCCTCTTGCTGCTGGTTTTTGGTTTTGCTTTTTCTGTTTATCCTACACATCCTTCCTTACTTCCTGCTCTCTACTCCTCAGGGCTTTTAGAGATAGGCTAACCACAAATCAGGGTCTCCTCCTGCAGCAGAGACAGCAGAACAGGTCCGGGCTCCTGTCCTGGAGCTGTAAGTCAGCTGTGCAGTAACACAGCTACCCCATGTAGAAGCACAATTCTGCTTCTCTCGAGGCCTTCTAATGGGATCTTTCCACTAGCCCCAAGAGCTTGCTTACCACTAGGCCAACTGTCCTGGCTGGTTTTATGTCAACTTGACGCAAGCTAGAACATCATCAGAGAAAAGGGAGCCTCAGCTGAGAAAATGTCTCCCTTAAGATTCAGCTTGAAGGGCCGGGCGGTGGTGGCGCATGCCTTTAATCCCAGCACTTGGGAGGCAGAGGCAGGCGGATCTCTGTGAGTTCGAGACCAGCCTGGTCTACA
>NW_004949107.1:6233191-6236053 GCF_000317375.1 Microtus ochrogaster | reverse complement strand
CCTCTGAGCTCACTTCCTCTTCCTCCCAGCATTCTGTTCTGTTTACTCCTCCCACCTATGTTTTAACCTATGAGGCCAAGCAGTTTCTTTATTACTTAACCAATGACCTTCCTCCATCAAGATTTTTTGCATGGTGTGACTTTGTGGCATTCCTTGGCTCCAGTCTGTCAAGGTACATTCCACTGCTTAAATCATAACCTCTGCTAACAGGTTGATAAGTACATTGGAACGGGATGAGTGCACACGGTGCGTGCAGCTAGAGGTCTCAGTCTGCCATGTGCCTTATTAGGAGAAAGGTAGGCGCATAGTCCCAGCAAGTGGAGTACCGGGTTGCTCAACTATTTCCCCGTGCTGGCATGCCTCACTTGGATGGTTTCTTTTGGCAGTTCTGTTGGAATTGAGGCAGATTCTTCTCAAATTTAGAATTCCGTGCTTGCACTGGATTTCTACCCCAGTGAGTCTTGCTTAGGAAGCATGAAGGATCAGTCCCTAGCCCAGCAAAAATAAAGTTTCATTTCATGTTGGCTCACTGGAGGGGCTCCCACCTGTAATTCCAACATGGAGAAGGTTGAGACAGGAGGATGAATGTGAGGACAAGGCCACCTGGGGCTACAGTGAGACACTCTCAAAAAAAAAAAAATTTAAAAACCAGTTAGTATCATCATGCCTGCAATTTAGTATTCTAAGATCAAGTCAGGATAGATGGAGGTGTAGCCAGCTCAGTAGTGGAGAACATGCATTCTATACACAAGGCCCTGGGTTCACCCAAAGTAAGGTGAAATTAGGAAAAGATGCCCAAGGGAGAGCAATAAAAACTGCAAGAGAAGCATTGCTTCTTACACAGACCTGACCATCAGGACTTGAAAAGGCCAAAGTGGACTGTAGACTTTAAAAGAACTACCAGGAAATGACCTATATGCCCTCCCCACACACACACACAAAACCAGGACTCCAAGAAACACAAGCTGTAGAAACTAAGGCTCTCCCCACCCCCTCTCCCACATAGCACCAAGTAGTGCCTGCTTAAGCTAGGGAGATCTGAGGCTGTCTTTTTGGTTTTTTCCCTCCTTCCTTCCTTCCTTCCTTCCTTCCTTCCTTCCTTCCTTCCTTCCTTCCTTCCTTCTTTCCTTCCTTCCTTTTTTGGAAAGGGTTTCTCTATTTAGTAATCCTAGCTCTGTAGACCAGGCTGGCCTCCAACTCACAGCGATCTACCTGCCTCAGCCTCCCGAGTGCTGGAATCAAAGACGTGCGCCACCACCGCCCGACTGAGAACTTTCTGGTTCTATCACACTATCATCATCTCACTCCATAGATCAGTGTTAGTCCCTGTTTCAGTTAGAGAAGCTTTTTACAGTGAGCAAGTGACCCTAAGTGGGCCAGTTATTTCAATCCCCTGTTCAAGGTTCAGAAATAGCATGCCAGAGGGGGCAGGAAGAATAAGAGCCAGCCAGGCGGTGGTGGCGCGCGCCTTTAGTCCCAGCACTCAGGAGGCAGAGGCAGAGGCAGAGGCAGGCAGATCTCTGAGTTTGAGGCCAGTGTGGTCTACAGAATAAGTTCAAGGACAGCCAGGGCTACAAAAAGAAACCCTGTCTCAGATTATAAAAAGAGCGGGCGAGAAAATAAGGCAGAAGTGGGGAGGGATGCTGGCACGGCTGTTGAGCTCACGTTGTGTGTGCTTGCCTTCACAACATACCAGCAGGAATGGGAGGGCACTCACAAGGCCCCACCCCCAGCTGAGGAGCTGTTGGGATTGACGGCTGGGGAAGGGAGGGTCACTTTTCTTCAGGAGTGTTGCTCCTACGGGGTTGACCATATGCTAGTGGATAGCTCCACACCCACAGCTGCCCAACGTTTGACATAAATGCTGCAGGATCTGCACAGGCACAGCTGCACACACCTACCAATGCACCGAAAACCCTTGGCAGATGGTTGTTCCAGTGAGCTGCTAAGGGCGTAAGAAAAGCCTCCTTACGTGAGCACGCATTTTTCATCTGTGGTTGGTTGCATCCTCAGCTGTAGAACCCTCAGATACAGAAAGCCAGCGGTAGAGTAGCATGTTGCAAGGAGGGGGCCCACTTGTTCATCCCGGCCTCCCTGCTAGCTTAGCCCCAAAATAACCACACAGAAATTGTATTAATTAAATGACTGCTTGGCCCATTAGCTCTAGTTTCTTACTGGCTAATTCTTACATCTAAATTTAACCCATTTTTGCTAATCTGTGTATCGCCATGTGGCAGTGGCTTACCAGGTAAAATTCCCAGCATCTGTCTCCAGTGGATCCATGGTGTCTCTCTGACTCTGCTGTTCTACCTACCTAAGTTCTGCCCTATCAACAGGCCCAAAGCAGTTTCTTTATTAGCCAATGAAAGCAGCACAAAGACAGAAGGCCCTCCTCCACCAGTACCATGAATAAGTATAGACGATAAACATGCTTTTACTGTATTTTGTATGTGTTAGATGAAAATATGTATGAAGAGTAACCAGCTACAGCTACACACATGAACAAGGTGCCTATTTGCAGCGTGGGACCATTCTCTGAAGAACAGTTTAATGACTCCTCTGGATAAAAAGTAATTTTGCTTTCTGAACCTATGTATACGGCCCACACAAATGAGCTTTGAGTCTGTAGATAGTGTGTGTATTTTCTTAGGAGTTTTGTCTGTTGGTAGTGTCAGGTTCTCGCTACTAACCCAGGCTGTCTTCCAGGTTAGTCTTCCTGCCTTGCCCTTTGAGTGCTGGGATTTCAGGCACAGGCCCTCACATCTGCCTCTGTGATGTGGGAATGATTTCTTATTAATAAAGAAACTGCCTAGGCCCATTTCATAGGCCAACCCTTAGGTAGGCGGAGAAAACAGAACAGGA
>NW_004949107.1:6224150-6226976 GCF_000317375.1 Microtus ochrogaster | reverse complement strand
CCTTTTCTTAATTAGTGGTTGATGGGGGAGGGCCCAGCCCATGGTGGTGGTAGCATCGCTGGCCTGGTGGTCCTCGATTCAACACAAAGGCAGGCTGAGCAAGCCCCAAGGAGCAAGCCATAATCAGCACTCTTCCAGGGCCTCCGCACCAGCTCCTGCCTCCAGGATCCTGCCCTGCGTGCGTTCTGCCCTTGCGGCTTTGGAAGTGGAACAGAGAGTGAAATAAACCCTTTCCTCCCCAAGTTGCCTTTGGTCCCGGTGTTTCATCACAGCAAGGGCAACCCTGACTAAGACATCCTCAGTGAGTTCCACAGACACAGGCAAGTTTTTTGGTTTTGCTCTTTTTCTTTTTTTCAAAGACAGGGTTTCTCTGTATAACAGCTGTGGCTGTCCTAGAACTTGCTTTGTAGACCAGAATGGCCTCGAACTCATAGAGATGTGCCTGCCTCTGCCTCTCGAGTGCTGGGATTGCAAAAGGTGTGCGCCGCCAGGCAAGTTCTTGATTCAGGCAATTCAAATGTTTTCTCCCCCAGGGTTCTCAAGGACTGTCAGGATGCCAGTGGCTACTGCTAATTAACAACCAGGATTTCCCTTTCCTCCCTGTTGTGAGTGGAGAGTTTATAGACACAGTGGCTTCTCTTGTCAAGTTCTGATCTAAATCCAGGGCCTCAGACTGCAAAGGTCACACCTCCTAAGGACCCTGAAAGTGTGGCCAGCCTCCTGGCTCTCAACACCTGTGACTAGAAGGCCATGTGCTTATTGTAGTAAGCAGGGCCCTCTTTTCATCCTAGCTGCCTGGCTAGCTTAGCCCCAAAATAACCACACAGAAATTGTATTTATTAAATCACTGTTTGGCCCATTAGCTCTAGCCTCCTATTGGCTAACTCTCACATCTTGATTTAACCCATTTCTATTAATCTGTATATCACCACATGGCAGTGACTTACCGGGAAAAATTCAGCATGTCTGACCCTTGGCGGCTCTCTCTGACTCTGCTTTCTTCCTCCCAGAATTCAGTTCTGTCTTCTCCGCCTACCTAGGTTCTGCCCTATCAGGCCAAAGCAGTTTTCTTTATTCATTAACCAATACACGCCACACACAGAGGGGACTCCCACATCAGCTTGTTTTGAGGGTGTCCACTTCTCTTTCTCCACAGGCTGGGTTTACTAAAAATTTAAGAGTGAAACAGTCCTGTCTGTCCTGGAACTCATTCTGTAGACCAGGCTGGCCTCGAACTCAGAGGGCGAGCACTGGGATGGAAGGTATGTGTCCCCTGGCAAGAGTGAGTTTTTACAGGGTGCTTCTTATCTAAGTGCCCTTCAGCTGGCCCTCCAGGCACTAGCCTGAACTTTTCACATACTAAGACAAACAAAGGCACCTGGAAGAAAAGGGCTGTTCCTGAGGCCTCTGAGTGAGAGGCAGGGACAAGATAGGCTGCTGAACTGACGGAAACTTTGACAGAGAGGGAAGGACGGAAGAGAACCCCAAAGACCATCGAGGGGAGGGGTGGGAACAGTGTGTTGGGGAGCCCAGGCGCAGTTCTGACTCTGACTCCTTGCTCCTTCCACCTTTTCCCATCAGTCAAATGTTGGCCTTAAAGGCGTGTGCCATTGCACCTCTGATTATTCTAATCTCTGAAGTGCAAAATCGTGACCTCTTGAGGAAGGCACTGTGTAGACTAACTGGACTATTTGGTGCACAGTGACTTTCTCATTTCAGCACATTCTCTAATTTTTTTTTAAAAAGATGTATTTAGGGGGCTGGAGAGATGGCTCAGTGGTTAAGAGCACCGGCTGCTCTTCCAGAGGTCCTGAGTTCAATTCCCAGCAACCATGTGGTGGCTCACAACCATCTGTAATGAGATCTGGCGCCCTCTTCCAGCATGTGAGCATACATGCAGGCAGAATGTTGTATACATAATAAATAAATCTTTTAAAAAAATGGCATTTATATTTAAAAAAAAGATGTATTTATTTATTATGTGTACAGTGTTCTACCTACATGTATGTCTGCCAGAAGAGGGCACTGCTATTCTTTTCTAAAGATATAAGGTAGGAAGGTGGGTCCCATGGGAGGTGGTGGGTCCACAAGCCCGTCCCATGAGGGGTAGCAGTGGGTGATCCCGAGGCCTTGGTGAAGAGTTTCCTGAGGTCTTGGCGGGTCACCTTGGTGGGTGGGAGACAGACAGATATATCATGCAGAGAGAGTTTGGGTATAGAGTTTATTCAGTGGGTTATGGATGGGAAGGGGAAGGGGGAAAGGAGGAGGAAGAAGGGAAGGGGGGAGAGAGAGAGAGAGAGAGAGAGAGAGAGCAGAAGTTACCTCTTTTTTTGTTTGTTTGTTTTTCGAGACAGGGTTTCTCTGTGGCTTTGGAGCCTGTCCTGGCACTAGCTCTGTAGACCAGGTTGGCCTCGAACTCACAGAGATCCGCCTGCCTCTGCCTCCCAAGTGCTGGGATTAAAGGTGTGCACCATCACTGCTGGGCCCCATCTCTTTCTTATAATAAAAAGGCACAACAAGTTAAAGAAATTGGGACAGTGGATTGTCAAGACTGCTTCCTGCTTATTTGTGGGCATTGTCTTGGGGGGACCTGAGAAAGCTGGGTACTGGTCATATCCTGGTGTAGCTGGTTGCTTTACTCTTGTCCAGGGTTTGTGGTATGGAACTGTCTGGTGTCTCCTGGACCTGGCAAGGTTTGGCAGAACAGAGGACAAAGTTAAGTTTAGAAAGAGAAAAAAAGCCGGGCGATGGTGGCACACGCCTTTAATCCCAGCACTCGGGAGGCAGAGGCAGGCGGATCTCTGTGAGTTCGAGACCAGCCTGGTC
>NW_004949107.1:6206267-6223724 GCF_000317375.1 Microtus ochrogaster | reverse complement strand
CCCCCCCCCCAAAAAAAAAAGCAGTGTGTGAGAGAAATCTGATAGCTTGTGCTTGTCCTCCTACCTTCATAACTTGTAGGTACACACCTTAATAACCTGTATTTGTATTTTACTGAAATTTTTTTTGGTGAGGTTGTCCTTTTAAACTGACAAAACCTTCCAGCTATCAAACTGCATCAGAGATCTTTGAGAAGGGTAAAATTTTACTTGAGTTATTAATTAAAAAACAACAGAGACTTTCTTGGTTGGCACCTAGAGCTACTCCTCAGGGTCCTCCATGGTCGCCGAAGGTCGTATTTGCCTTCTGCTCTTTAGCACAGAGCCTGCCAGGCTCCAGAAGATCCTGTGGGCTAAGAAATCTATAGGAAGACAAGCCTACCCTTTACCTGAGCAGCTAGGCTGTTGATTCCAGTGATTCTGTCTAAGTCTGGAGATCTTCAGTTTAGGTGAAAGGCAGTTTTGCCCAGTGGTCAGTGCTTGGCAGTTGATGAAGCAAATTGTGGATGGATGTTGTTCCGTGCCCATTTGTCTTCTGTCTTCTTTGGAGGAAATAGAGTGCTGCTGCTAGGAGCCAACCTGTCTCTGTTATGAAAAGTCTTTTAATAATTAAACACGTAAATGCCATATTCCCCAGATATCTGAGCAGTTGAGGGCATTCCGTTTATGGGAGAACCAGAGAAAGGGCGATCGTGCAAGAGGCTCTAGGCCAGAAAGGGACCAGTCTCACCAACTGTCCCAGTGGACTGACGGAAAGTTGGGAAGTGTGTAATGATGAGCTGCGGGCAGGCCTGCTTTTCATCCCACCCGGCTCCTGCTTGGCTAGCTTAGCCCCAGAAATAACAAACTGTATTCATTTCTATTAATGTGTGTAGCACCACGAGGTGGTGACTTACCAGGGAGATTCTAGCCTACGTCCATCTGGGGTCAGAGCTTCATCGTGTCTGACCTGCGGAGGAGCAGCATGGCATCTGCCTCACTTCCTCCCAGCATTCTGTTCTGTTTACTCCGCCTACCTAATTTTCTGTCCTATCAAGGGCCAAGGCAGTTTCTTTATTAACCAGTGAAATCAGCTCAAAACAGAAGACCCTTCCACATCAGAAGTGGGTGGTAGAAGGTTGAGGTTTAGCATTTTCACCCCCATCGCAGTAGTGGTATGAATGGAAGAGGGACAGATTCTGATGCTGCAGCAGGAGGCAGCATAGGGAGGGGGCGCTGGTGGGACAGAATGCCTGGTTCCCATTGAGCTGGGAACCAGAGTCAAGCCCATGAGACAGAGCAGGGCCTGGTGGCAATGGGAGAAGAGGGGAAGGGGAAGAAAAAAAGGGGGGGGGAGAAGGGAGAGAGGCAAAGTTGCCTCTCCAGAAGAAGGGCACAGAGAGAGAGAGAGAGAGAGAGAGAGAGAGAGAGAGAGAAGGGGAAAGAGTAAGAGGAATTTAGAGACAAAATGTAAGTAAACCATGAGACTAGGCGAGGAATACCTCAGTAAAGATAGCAGGACTTGGTGACTTGACCTGCTCTTACTTAAGATGGTGGTGAGGTCACCTACCTTAGTCAAAGTGGCGGCAGTCACATGCTGTAGGGAGAAACCATTTTTAGAGCCACGGGAGTTTTAAATATAGTAACAAGAGAGACATAGAGGCTGTGTAGAACATACATTTGAAGCAGAATTACATCTGTGTGTGTTTGGTTGGAAGTATCACCCTAGCCCCTGACATCCATTTTAGAATGTTGGGGAAAATTCCATTTCAATCTCTACTCCCTGGGAGGGGCCTCAGTCCAGACTCCACCTCTGACAAAGCCCACCCAATGGTGACCCCCTCCCCAGAGAGGGTCAAGACCACTCCCACAGGCTATTTAAACTGCCCCCCCCCCACAGAACAAACACATGGTCTTTCTGGTTCTCCTTCCCCTGCCTCCGTGTTTTCCCGAAGCCACCCCGGGGAGTGCTGGCATCCATTAAACCTGGGCTTTTTCTAATTTGTTTGATTTGGTCTGATTGGGATTACTGTGTCAGTGGAGAGACTTATCGGGCTGGAGAAACTTTACAGTGTGGCCACAGCATTCACACATTCTTTCATACATGAAGTAGAGAGGAGAATTACTCAGTACCGTGAGCTGCCGTGTGGCCGAGCTGCCATACCACCAGCTGTGGTGGGGAGTGAAGGCTGGAACTGGAAACAGCTGCCTCGCAGATCCAACTAATCTTGCCAGTTTCTGCGGGACCAGCGGTAGCAGTGGCAGAGATAGGATAGAAGGAATAGGAGGAAAAGAGCATTTACAGGTGGGTGGGAAGGGGATGCCCAGCGAAAGGAAAAGCATAGGGGCTTGAAATGCTGGTGGCAGGACACCGGCAGTCCTGTTTGCTGGTAGAAATTACAAAGGAGCTGACAGGGAACCTCACCGTTTGCAGCATTGAAAAGTGGTCTGCGCCGGGCGATGGTGGCGCACGGCCGGGCGATGGTGGCGCACGGCCGGGCGATGGTGGTGCACGCCTTTAATCCCAGCACTCGGGAGGCAGAGGCAGGCGGATCTCTGTGAGTTCGAGACCAGCCTGGTCTACAGAGCTAGTTCCAGGACAGGCTCCAAAGCCACAGAGAAACCCTGCCTCGAAAACCAAAAAAAAAAAAAAAAAAAAAAAAAACCAATTCTGTTACTAGAACAAAACAAGTCACTCTTACACCCTAGACCAAAACATTCTGTAGGCAAACCACTCCCTGGGTGGAATCCCAAGTTATCTTCTTAAAGGAACTGGAACCTTAGTTGGATCCTTAGACTTTTGTTTGAGGTAGAAACAAACCTACTTCTCTATTCCTGAAATACAAGGGCTGGCTATTAGTCACACCTGTTGATGATGACCTTGAGAGAGCAGAACTCTGGTCTAGACCTAGGTGGGACCTTTGTTTAAGGTAGAAACACAATAACCTTGAAGGAATAGAGGTAAGTTCCAACTCTCTGACCTTTGGTCAACAGGGAAATAGGCTCACATTTTTGGGCCTCCATAAAGGGGCAGCCAGGACTCCAGAGCTACCACTTCTAAGGATCTAGGATTTTTGCATCACCCCACGTGAGACAAAACTTTCCCTACTGCCAAGTAACTATGTTCCCGGAAAACACCCATCTGCTCTAAGCCTTCATTTCCTTATCTTAAAATGACAGGCTTTGGCCAAATCTGTAGTTCTAAAAATCATCTATGTGTCGGAAACTGTAGGGGAGCTGGGGAGGGATGCGACAGAGTCATCCCTGGGACTACCCCAGCACACCGGGGAGGGACCCAGCACACTGGAGAGGCATACGACACAGCCATTCCTGGGACTACCCCGGCACACTTGAATCAGAACCCAGACATTAAAATTTGGAATTTTCAAAAGTTCCCCAGACGATTCTTCTGCAAGCCAAATGCGAAAGCCAGGTCCTGAATGAGCTTAGACGTCTGTCTGGGCTTCAGGTACTATGAGCCCTTGAGTGGAATTTTCTGAGGAACTGGCCTTTCTGGTGAACTTAGAATTCACTGCCAGGAATTCCTTTTCGTTTCTATTCTGTTTCTCAGATTTCCTCTAAGGTGAACACGTGCAAAAAATCTCCAGGGTCCTTCCCACCTCAGGGTTTCTATGGCTACACAAGAAGGGTCGGTACTTGGAGGAGGTGAGTTTTCTGGTAAATTTAGGTTTCACGGACTGGTTATATTGTTGTTTGTTTTTGTGAGTGACCAGGTCTCATCTAGCCCAGGCTGGCCTCCAACTCACTGTGGCTGAGGATAACCTTGAACTCTAGAGTCCCCTACCTTCGTCTCCCCAATGCTAGGGTCACAGGCAGGTGTTAACTATGTATTAGCACCACTGAGAATTCTTTCTGCTTTCATTTCCATTTTTGCGATCTCTTCTTAAGTGTACAATTTGAACTTCCAGCCTAGGGACCACCAATTCATAACATGGAACCTACCCATGTTGTCTCCCTAAACAGAGCACATACATTTTATTAGCGAGATCCTGCCTCTCATGGATTTACCTTAAAAGTCTTTAGGGGGCAGTCACTACCAGTCAGCTGAAGGTGACACTCTACACGAAACCTGTTTGACAGTCTGCGCATGATGCATTTACCTCAACTTTTCTTTCATAACCGGGTGTTTCACAGCCTTTAAGACAAATTTCCAAACAACTGCTCCTTCCCTCCAAAGGCTCAAGAGGGCTGTGGGACAGATGGGCCTGGACTTAAGTATATGTACTAGATCTGGATAAATAAAACTTTGCAATGCTGATGATGAACCCAGAGCCTTGTGCATGTTAGGCAAACGCTCTAGCACTAGGATGATATACTCAACTCCTAACATTTAGAGCGAGCTTTGCTGGCCTTTGTGTGTGTGTGTGTGGTGCTAAGGTGGAGCCAGAGGTCATTCCCACGCTAGGCAACTGCTTTATCACTGACCCACATTCCCAGATGGTATTTTCTGCAGCCCCATTTGCTCGTCATAAGTGAGTCTAGTACCAAGGATCTACCTTACAGGGTAACTGTGATCGCCTGAGTGAAACAACAGACCTAACCCCCAGGGGCAGATGTTGGGAGCAGTGAGCCCCCAGATCCTGAATTTCTTGTAAACAACTTGTTTTCTCCTGATCTGAGTGCCTACAGCTGCTCTGAGCACAAGACCCTTAGGAGTTCATGATGGCAGGGGAGTGGTTTCTGGTGGGTTTGGCTGGAGAGTGGCTATCAGTTAAGGGTCCATATATAGGCTACCCCTGGACACAATAAAGGGGACATTCTTGGGGCATTCTGGCTTGAAGGATGACTCGGGTCTCTGTCTGTGTGTCATTGTGGGCTTCTTACCAGTGACTAGAGGTCCGTGTCTCTGTCTGTGCTGTCTCTGTGTGAGTCTTTGTATGTTTTAACCTCCAGCCCCTTGCCTGAAGCTTGCTAACTGTATGGTAGCGCACAGAGCACAGACAGGCGTCGTGCACTGCAGGCAGACACACTGGGAACTCAATAGCTGTCAATACCACACTCCGAGAAGCTCACTGAGTAACTTCTGCTAAATCAGAATTGCATAGAAAGGCCAGGAGAAGAAGAACAGTAGTAGGGATACTAGAATCCCTCTACTATATTCCAAATCCCAGCCTGCATAAGGACCTCAGTCTGTCCATTCAAAAGACTGACAATGTAGTCATGGGTGTGGCCATACAAGAGCCGTGGTAGCCCAGAGGTCACATTTTAGATATTGGCAGATATGAATTTTGGTTCGTAATACCATTGGAACCAAGAACAGGGAAGATGCATGCCTTTAATCCCATCACTGGGAAGGCAGGGCCAGGCGGATCTCTGTGAGTTTAAAGCCAGCCTCGTCTACCTAGTGAGTTTCAGCCAGAGCCGCATAGTGAGACCTCAAAATAAATAAATAAGTAAAAATTAAAAAATAATAAAAATAAAAGACCAGCAGAGCAGGTGGCAGCATTGTGACCTCCTGTGCAGCTGTGCATGGGGGGGCTTTTATTTTGAAACACATGCTACTTTATTATACATTATCTTCTCTTATCCTTTGTGTCCAGAAAAGTGGTTCCCGCCTGGTGGTGGTGGTGCGTGCCTTTAATTCCAGCAGTTGGGAGGCAGAGGCTGGCAGATCTCTGTGAGTTTGAGGCTAGCCTGAGTTCCAGGACAGCCAGAAAGGGACCCTGTATTGAAAAACTCCAAAGAAAACCCATAAAAAAAAACCAAAAACAAACAAAACAAAAAACAATCCCCCCCCCAAAAAAAACATGGTTCCTAAGTAGAGGTGTCTTGTCTTCCTCCCCCTGAGACACTTGGCAGTCTCCGGAAACATTCTTCGTTACCACGCCTAGAAGCAGATGTTGCTGGCATATCGAGGGCCTGGGATGCTAATGAACCCAGTGATACACAGGGCAGTCCTCGAACACCCATACTAGCTTGAGAAACTCTGGCTTAGGAATCATATGAATTGCTTGTTTTGTTTTTTGAGACAGGGTTTCTCTGTGTAGCCCAGACTGTCCTGAAACTTACTATGTAGACCAGGCTGGCCTCAAACTCAGAGATCTACTCAAACTCAGATTTCCACATGAGCTTCCTTTAATGTGTATATGCAGATCATATCATCTATGAGTTTCAGGTGAGATGTTAGAGTCTACAGATTATTTATTATAAAAGGCTATAAGCCCCTGGAATGACAAAATGTGGGCTGGGAGCGTAGCTCAGTGACATTCGCCTGAGACGGGGTTTCCATCCCAACATGGGGGGGGGGTCTCAAAAGGAAATGGTTTGGGTAGATTTCAGATTTCCCACTTCTGCCATAGCCACTATGTAGATGGAAACCTGCCTTGGCAACAGTGCTCTGCCCCTTGATGCGCCGGGGAACACCGTGCAGTGTGTCTGAATTGCTGGGTTCATCACAGCGGTGTTTGACGACATTTGCTCAGCACTTGGTTATTTCATTTTCTTTTCCTCCCATATTCATGGTAAGATTTTCAGGCATGTGAGAGGGTCGAAGGTTTCTATAGAGTTGTCTGGTTGCGACACCCTTCCAACGGTATCAGCTCTGGATCTCGCCGGGCCACAGTTCCTAACCTACAGGGCACAGCTGCAGTAAGGGCTTCCTTTCCCCGCCACAAATATCCGGAGAAGAATGCCTCATAATTAGGGGAAGGCGTGGCATTTTATGTGACCAAAATGTGGGAGAAGCCAGCTTGCGTATAGAGCCATTTAGCGCATTCCTGCTCGAGATGATACACCAGAAAGCCTCCTTGCAAGTGGCATTTAACAAATGGAATGGAAAATTCCAGAGTGCGGCACAAAAAAACGGAAGGAGCAGACAGGTGGAGGCGAGCTTTAGCACGGGGGCTCCGACACGGATGCTCGTCGTCTCTGTGTGTTGCTCAGTGTTCCCTTCTGGTAAACACCACGAGGTATAGCGCCTTGCAGGTGTTCCCACACGAGCTACGCTCCCGCTCCCTCTTTCTCTCAGTGAATACATCCAGAGATGGCCCCCATCGGTCAGAAAGGGAACCTGACTGGGGAGGGGTTCTCTGGGGAGGAGTCAATGCTGAGGAGGGGCGACTGCCGTAGGTCTGGGACACAGCATTTTGAGAGCAGTTCTATGCTAATTAAGCTCTCGTTTTATTCCCATTATAAGGCAAAGGGGAGGCCCTACTGTCGCTGCTAAGTTGTGCCCAGGGCAGGGCAGCCGCCCGCCCAGGCTGCCAAAGCGCCAGGTATGGCCCCAGCGCACTTCTTGCCCGGCCAGGGTCCCATCCTTTATTCAGTAGTACAATTACTGTTGGAGCCAACTTACTCCATCTCTGCAGGGCAGGGCAGGCTCTGTGCAGTTAACCGGGCCCCTCTTCAGGACCCCAGCTCCCTGGCTCCATCTCCTTCCTGCTGTGGGCCCCTAAGCCTCGACTTCGGAGTACATCTGTTTGGTGGAGAAATGGGTGGGTTCCAAATAGCAGCTTAGTGTACTCCCAGAGCCTGGGGCTCCTTCTCAGCTTCGCAGAATTAGACTGGTGACAAACATGTATGACCCCAGGCTCAGTCACCCAGGGTTTAGTTAGTACCTACAGCAATAAAAACAGCCGCACAGGCGGCACACAGCGGGAGGGATCCTTGCTCCCTGCATGCTTGCATTCTGGCCTCCTGGTTCTGCAAGTACCCCAGAAAGGAAAGAGAAAGTGGGACTTTCACCTTTGAGATAAGGCGGCTTAGAATTGCCCCGCCTCCAGTCTTTCTTGTGTGCCCTTCCCATTAAGATAGGGTCTTACTATGGGGCTCACGCTGGAACTCGGTAGCCCAGGCTGGTATGCAAATGATAACAATCCTCCTGCCTCAGTCTCCCAAGTGCTAGGCTACTGGCAGGGAGTCCTTATGGCCAACTATGAGGTTAAGTTTTTCCCTAGTAGCACAGCTGGTGAGGACCGCAGCCAGGGCCTCTGATCCTACGGCATGCTGATTCCCTCCTTCCCTTCCTCCCATCTTTCCTCCTTCTGAGACAAATGTTTTCTTCCACTGTTGTTTTGTTTTTGGAGACAGGGTTTCTCCATCTAGCCCTGGCTGTCCCAGAACTCGCTCTGTAGACCAGGCTGGCCTCGAACTCAGAGATCCTGAGTGTGGGAGAGTGGGGGATAATGATTAAAGGTGTGTGCCATCACCAGCTGTCCTTCTAAAGCAGATGTACAAGAGCAAAATTCAATGACAAGCCCAGCGCGTCGGCGACCCATGAAGAGTGCCATGAGCTTGAACTCAGTCGGGCTGCTTAGTGAGACCCTGTCTCGAAAAAGGAAAAGAAGGAGGGGGAAAGGGAAGGGCCAAACCTAAGGGGACAAGGGAGATGGCTCAGCAGGTCAGCGGGCTTGCTGCCAAGCCTGACAACATAAATTCAATCCCCGGGACCCACATGGGTGAAATAAGAGAACCAACTCCTGGAAACTGTTCTTTGACTTCTATAAATGCATCATGGAACTCTCTCTCTCTCTCTCTCTCTCTCTCTCTCTCTCTCTCTCTTTTTAAAAATCAAAACTTAAAACTATAGCTGAGCTGAAGGTGCAGCTCAATGGTAGGGCTCTAGCCTACTAGCCTAACCTGTATAAAGACTCTCAACCCTTGCATGTGAAGAAACTACACTTATAGCTAAGTGCAAGAGAGACCACCCCAGATCCCACCACCTAGAGATAAGCTACCATCGCCCTCACAGAGAACAGCTCATTTCTCTATCTCTGGGAATGAATGCTTGAGCAAGTCTGCAAGGGCATGTGTTGTCAGAAGGCCGCCCAGACTCCCAAAATAGTCACACAGAAATATATTATTTGTAATACGGTTTGGCCAATAGCTTAAGCATATTGCTGGCTAGCTCTTACAGCTAGAATTAACCCATTTCCATTATTTTATATTTTACATTGAAGCTTGTGGTCTACGGGCAAGGTTCCAACTGGCAGCTCGCATCTTTCCCCTCTGGCAGCTATATGGCTTCTCGCCACCTTCTTGCCACTCCGCCTTCTTTCTTCCAGCATTCACACACACACACACACACACACACACACACCCGCCTAGCTCTACTCTGCCCTATCACAGGCCAAGCCAGTTTCTTTATTCATTAACCAATAAAAGCAATCCATATACAGAAGGACTTCCCACACCAGGCATGACTTTGCCAGATCGCATCATCCGCAACTGATGTCATCTCCCTTCCCATATGATGTCAGCCATTCAAGTGACATCTAGGGGCCACGGGGGGCGGGGGATGGATGAGCTGCTGGACAGGGAACTACAGGGAACTACTGGACAGTGCTCTCCTCCAGAGATGGGAAGCCCCACCTTGGTTTTCCGGTCACTACAGCAGCAGGGTCTCCTGAGACTTCCTTCAGCCCACTCAGCAAGTGTCCTGCCAGCAAGAAAGCACAAAACCGCCTTCATCCACAAGTCTCTGAAGCCAAAGCCACAGAAAGAACTCACCAAAGACATTTTTTTTTTTAATTTCTCTTTGAGACAGGGTTTCTCTGTGTATCCCTGGCTGTCCTAGGAACTCGCTCTGTAGACCAGGCTGGCCTCGAACTTATAGAGATCTGCCCGCTTCTGCCTCCTGAGATTAAAGGCATAAACCACCATTACCTGGCCCTAAAAAGGGTATCCCTTTTTAAAAAATAAATATTATTTTTAAAATCTTAAAAACAAACCGACAGACCAGCCGTCTGCACGCTGCCCCTTCTTCATCCAGGTGTGCTGCCATGCACACGGATCTGCTCCGGTAAGTTTCACTCAGGGTTCCCCGAGTGTTCTCTGAAGAACACCTAAGCATCCGCAGGGTCCCCTCTGGCTCCTAGGCCTAGTGGTGCTCGGGTTCCAGCTGTCCCTCATGGAGGCAGCTTCCTTACAGTGCACCGAGTGTAGGCCTGGCAGGTGGAAAGGCTTGTGGGCTCCAGGCTGTGCAATGTCAGAAGGCAACTGGGCCACGGTCCACTCCAGCCCGAGCACTGTATTTCTATTTCTGAGATGGGTGGCCATCAAGTCCAGGAGACGAAGTGGCCAGAAACTTGGGTTTCCCAGATAAGCCCATTGGCTCAAGTCTTCTTGGAGTTCTGCTATAGGCCAGGAGCTCTTCTAGGCCCTGGAGATCCAGGAGAAAGAAAATCTGGGGAACAGCTGAAACACATAACCACAGACTTCAAGGGGAGTGAATTACGGTTCAGCCACTATGAGGCAGAGATACTACTTTATAGAAAGTGATGTGAAGAGACAGGGATACTGGAATTCAAACCAGGGCCTCCCACATGTTAGGCAAGCACTCAGCCCTGAAAGCCTTTTGTCTCTTGCTTAACAGGATCTCAATATGTATTTCTGGCTAATCTCACAGTGAAAACTTGTGGGAATCCTTCTGCCTCTGCCTCCATATTGTTGGGATTATAGGTACATGCCCCAGTGCCCAGAGGGAAATGCTTCAAAGAGACATAGTTGCCAGGTATAACAACACAGGTATTTAACACCCAGGCCTTAGGAGGCAGAGGCAGGTAGATTTCTGTGAGTTCCAGGCCATCCAAGGCTATGTAGTGAGACCCCTTGTCAAACACACACACACACACACACACACACACACACACACACACACGATAAAAACTGATTGATCAGAGAGGGGGCTGGAGAGATGGCTCAGTGGTTAAGAGCACTGACTGCTCTTCCAGAGAACCCGGGTTCAATTCCCAGCACCCACATGGCAGCTCACAACTGTCTGAAGATCAGTTCCAGGGGATCTGACACTTCACACCAATGCACATAAAATAAAGTTAAATAAGCCATAAAAATATCAAAAAAAAAAACTGATCAGAGAGGCTTATAGAAATAAGGGTTGAAGCCACGCAGAGATGGGAGGGCAGTGTACTTCAGAGGGCAGGAACAGCAAGCTCAAGGGTCCAGACACATGTAGAAGAATAAGGAGACAGGCGTGGCTTGAGGGAATGAAAAAGGGAGCAGGCTGGAGAGCCGTCTCCATGGTTATTAGGAGCATTTGCTGCTCTCACAGGGGATCTTGGTTCAATTCCCAGCACCCGCATGGTAGCTCCCAAACACCTGTAATTCCAGTTCCGGGGGGGAGGGGTCTCTGCTGTCCCAGAGAACCAGGCACACACGTAATATATAGACATACATATTAAGTATTTTTTTTTTAAAAGAAGTGAACTTGAAACTCTGGCCAATAGGAACTCAGAGGAGAACCTAGGTCACCTCCAGGGTGCCGCAGTGACCGCTACAGGGGAGCTTTGTCCCCTCCGTGCGAAGCATTTCTGCAGAAAGGGTGCAGTGTGGACTGGCAGCTTTGCTGCATGGGAGGAAGTGCTTAGCCGGGGAGAGCTGAAGTAATTGAATCCTTGCCAGACTCATAATGGCTTTCAGAGTCTTTTCTTCCCCGTGGGTAGGAGGAGTTCTTCCTCAGCATCCTCCATGAACGCTCCAGGAGATAATGATGCTCACCCCATCCACCCCCACCCCGCCCCCACACTGAGCAGTTTTGGGAAATCACGTGGGGAAGCACATGGTTTAAGCAGGCTTTGGGGACTGTTAATAGCAGGCTGAGCGGGGCACAGGAAGAGGCTGCAAGGGAGTGCGTCCTCGGAGGTGCAGCCAGGTGGTGAAATATTAAAGCAGCCCTGACTGTTCGGGGAACGCTCTTAATGGCTCCATCCGCTCTCCAGGCAGGGGTCGAGTGTGCAGTGAGTTTTGGGCTCTATCAAAAATAGTTTAAGTGGATGCTAGGGCTGGACAGCAGGAATGTCCATGGGCAGCTTGCCTCCACCTCTGCCTCAGAGGGCTGGGGTTATAGGCGTGTCTGTTGCAACTGCTTAGATAGATTATCTATACCTTATGTACCTTTAGGACTTTTTGTTGTTAATAGTGTCGTGGGAACATCTTCAAGAAAATGTCACTGCACAGATTCAGGGGCAACATTCTTTTTTTTTTTTTTTTTTTATTATTTTTCGAGACAGGGTTTCTCTGTAGGGGCCTGTCCTGGAACTAGCTCTTGTAGACCAGGCTGGCCTCGAACTCACAGAGATCCGCCTGCCTCTGCCTCCCGAGTGCTGGGATTAAAGGTGTGCGCCACCACCACCCGGCGGCAACATTTTTTTTTTTTGAGACAGTGTCTTATTTAGTCCAGGCTGGCTTCAAAGTCCCCAGAAAGTTGAGAATAACTTTGAAGTCCTGATTCTCCCGTCTCCACCTCTAAAGGGCTAGGACTACAAGCACGCAGCAGCACACCAGGCTGAACACCGCCTTTAGTTGTTGTTTTGAGGCGGGGGTTTCTCTGAGTAGCCCTGGATGTCCTGGAACTCACTCCATAATCTATGCTGGCCTTGAACTCAGAGATCCACCTGCCTCTGTCTCCTGAATGCTGGGATTAAAGGCGTGCCCCACCAGGCTTAAGAGTTACAACCACATTTCTTTTGGGGGGCTGTAGGGCTCCCTCTTTATTGCCTTCCCATCACTATGATGTCTGTGGTATAAACTGCAGCTATCTCCTGTCAGTCAGAGGGTGTCTCGCTGGCGAACCAGCCCAGAGTTATACTGGTTTAATACCAAGACTCATTTTCTTCTTGCTCAATCCCTGCCTCTGGTTTCTCTGTCTCAACTGCCCATCACCCTGCAGGACCGTGCGACCCAGTGTGCTTTCATCTTGAGGGACCTAGATGGGGTGCGGAGCTGGAGTGGGGAGGCCCTGGGAGGATCCTATACTGACATGGCAATATCTCACCACTGGCCAGCTCGTCAAATGACCATACCAACTGTAAAAGACAAGGAATTGGGGGAGGGGCCTATGGCTTGAAATTATACTGAGCATCAAATCCCTGTGCTATGCCCTGAGGCTGGGGGAACAAGGGAAACAGGAGGGAGGGAGTAGAGGATTGGGGACACTTGTCAACAGCTTTGGGGACCATAGTAGCATTTTCTTAGCCACCCTATAAAATAAAGCACACAAAAATGCTCCAAGAGCCAGGTGGTGGTGGTGCACGCCTTTAATTCCAGCACTCGGGAGGCAGAGGTAGGTAGATCTCTGTGAGTTCGAAGCCACCTGGTGAGTTCCAGGACAGGCTCTGAAGCTACAGAGAAACCCTGTCTTGAAAAACCAAAACCAAAAAATCAAAAAACAAAAAAACCCCAAACCAAAAAAACCAAACAAACCACACACACACACAAAACAAACATCCGTCTCCCCCCTCCCCCCCCAAAAAAATCAAAAACTGACCAAGATACAAGCTGAGCTTAAGCTCAATAAATTATTACCGGGCAAATATTCCAACAACTCTGCCCAAAGCAGGAAGCACGACCCACAGCAGGTCTGGGAATGTCAATTGTTAGATGCAGCATTCCCGATTGCTAGACTTGGGATCAACCTGACTTCTGCAAAGTAAAGTTTTAATTCATTTTCAGAGAAAGATTACTGCCTTTTTTTCATTTCATTTTGTTTTGTACGCTCTTGAGCCAAGGTCTTACTGTGTAATCCGGACAGGCCGAGGGCTCACTTGGTCCTCCTTCCTCAGCCTCTTCGGTTATAGGCGAGAGAGTCAGTCACCAGTGGTTTACAGAGCTCTCTGTAAAAGTGTGTGCACGTGTGTGCATGCATGCGCGCACGTGCAGATGCAGAAGCACACAGGTGTACTGCTGGACCACTCTTGACTCTTTGCTTCGTTCTCCCGCTGAAGCTGGGTGCCAGCAAACTGCAGGGCTTCCCCCTCTACCCACCCCTCACAGTGCTGGGGTGACAGACATACGTGGCCAGGCCTGCCTTTTCATGTGGGTTCTTAGGATTTGAACCTGAGTTCTCATGGTTACCCACTGACTTACGTCCCAGGTCCCAGAGCTCCGTGTTTACACAGGAGGAAGTGAACCTGCCATGTGCCAGTGAACATGGGAAGGGAGGCCATCTGTCGCCCATCTCCTGAAAGGAATGAAGAAATGAGAGAGGTTCTGGGTCATGGGCCAGCCTCCTTATGGCTTTGGCGCCAAGGGAATGAGACTGCCCCGGAAGACTGTGGTATTTGCTATATGGCAGCTGCTTCTGGAGACTCCCAGCTCTGGGCAGATGCCCTGTGGCCCCTGCCAAAGGATGTGTGTGCCTCGAGTAGCACATGACGTTTGTAGCAGGGAAGGCAGAATCCTAGAAAGACTCCCGCCCCGGGGCTGGCCACCAGCCTTGCTGATGCTCACCCTGTCTGGGGCTGCCTCAGGTACCCTCGGTGAGCCTTGCCAACCCAGATTTCTAGGCTCAGGTCAGACTCCAGAATGCATGTATTTCTTTCCTTTCCACCCTGTGGCCTTTGGACCCACGCTGCCACTGACCTAGTTCTGGGTAGAAAAATGGAAAAGATCCCTAGTCAAAGAGAGGGGATGAAGCAAATGCTGAGTTGCTTAGGAGATCAGACACAGCCCTCCCGAGGAAGGGGTGAGAAACGTGGGCCTGGTCTCTTCCCAGCATTTGGAAAAAAAATTCCAAAATCCCAGAGGCTGAGTGCAAAGTGTTCTGTCATCCAGAGAGGAATGAGTCACGCAGAACCCGTGAATAGTCTAGTCTTCCAAACGCTGCAGTTCTATTTACACTTAGTGTTATTTCACATGTGCACCCCGTCTCTTTCCCTCACCTTCGTCCTCCTTCCCATACCAAAAACACCAGCTGAAAAACCCACTCCTTCTTTCCCTGCCCAGCTTGCTGGGGCAGGAAGAGGGGCAGCAGATAGCCAGGCCCCCCGTGCTCTGAGTCAGTCCTCCTTGGCAGCCTGCTGACGACTGGGTCTTATGGGCTTGCATGCATCCAGGGAGGCCTGAAGCCTGAAACCATTTGCAGAGGTGCATATTAGGTCTGCAGAATGGAAGGCCTCTAGGCAAGTCTCTGGGCTTTGGCTGGGGTGATGCAGTTTCAAAGTGGCAATGGGCTGGCAAAGAAGCGAAGGCAGTCACTAAAAAGCACCCTGCAGGAGCCACAGCACACTTCTGGGGCCCAGATGGGGAAACTCAAAATGACCAGCAGTCTGGGGCCATGTGTGTTGACCTTTCTCCGTCGCTGCACTGCACAGAAAGGTTTTGTGACTGTTGTACTTGTCTGCTTTTAAGGCTGGGCAGACAAGATCGATTTTCTTTCTTTTGGCAGGCAGAAGGGTTTTTTTGGAAGCTACCCAATAGGCAACCATAGCTGCCGAAGGAACATGGCGAGCATGAGTTGGAGGTAGTTATTATCCGGGGCTCACAAAGAGGGAAACTACGTGGGTTGGCTTTTGCACCGAGCCACAAATGATCAGTCCCGAGGATTCCCAGATGAGTGTGGCTGCGGAGCCAGATGCACCTGATACGGCTTTAAAGTCGTCCTGTCAGAGGGCCAGGTGGCTCACAGGAACCGGAAACCTGGCAGCAGCTCTCGAGCACAGGCAGGTGAGGAGCCAAAGTCCTGGCAGAACATTCACTTACCGGCTTGTCCCGGGGATTCGTGCAGGAGGACCGTCTCGGATTTCCTGCCATTCATGTTGGCCCCTCTGAGGCAGACAGGCCCAGACAGGGCGAAAGGAACATTTTATTTCACTCAATCCCTTTGTTGGTGACCATCTTCCACCTGGGTAGGTTAGACAGCTTGGCCTTTTCCTTCCTTGGTGGTGGTGGTGCCGAGAGGCAAACCACCCGCTAAGCAAGCACTGCATTCATCCAGGCACAGTCCTCCCTCCCAAGGCAGCTCTGTGCCCGTGTCAATTCCTCAAGATGTTGAGCCGCTAGAGAAAGTGACAGACGGTGGGAGAAAGGGTAGGGTGCGGAATGTTGCTGCTCAGAGACAGGGAGGACAGGGTAGGGGTGCTGCTGAACTCTCTCCCTTAAGGAAGATGGGGAACAGATCCAACTGTTGGCTGGCTCGGAAATATCCTGGGTAGCTGTCACCAGGCACGGACATCTAAGCTGGGCAGGCTTACATCTAGAAAAGAAGCTGCCAGCACCCATTTGGAAAGCGAAGGCTGCTCACCGCATTTGCCTGGTCTGATGACCAAGGTTGAGCCACGTGGCTCCCTATGCAATGGAAAAACACCAACAAAGGGCCAGCAGGAAGATAGCATCCCTGTCCTCAAGCCCCGGAAGTCACACGGCTCCCCGGGCGCTACTGTGAGGCCTGAACTAGATGCCGGCTTTAGACAGCTGCTGGGTGCTGGGCCAGAGCTCAGTGATTGATACAAGAAGGAACTTAGAACAAAGAGATAAGATACAAATTTCATATTCTGATGAAAATAAGAAGGGAATACGAAATAACCCAAGCCAGAAGAGATGGAGCGGCTCTGTACTGGAAGAGAGCTAAGAGCAGCGACACCCGGCTGGGAGATGGACGCAGGAGGATTAGAGGCTCAAGCCCCTTCCTGGCTACTGGAGGAGTTCAAGGCTAACCTGAGCTACAAGTGAACCTGTCTCCTACAAGAAACAAAATGAAGGTGGAGGAGGCTGTGCTGGGGAGGTAGAGCGCCTGCCAATAAGAGGCCTTGGGGGCGGGACATAGAGGGGTCATGGGGCCAGGTGGATTTCTAAAGCTCATTGGCTAAGGGATAAGTTCCAGGTTCAGTGAGAGAACTTATCTGAAAAAAAGGTGGAGAGAAATTGACCCCTCTTTTAAAATTCTGGTCCTACACATACATACACACACACACATACACACACACACACACACACACACACACACACACACACACCATGAAAAAAAGAAAAGAAAAAGGCTAGAAATAGCCACAAAATAGTCTGTTGACTGAAAGAGGAAGAGGACAAACACCATTTATTTATTTATTTATTTATTTATTTTTGACAAACACCTTTTGTTCTCAATATTTTTTTTTTTTTTTGGTTTTTCTCGAGACAGGGTTTCTCTGTAGCTTCGGAGCCTGTCCTAGAGCTCCTGTAGACCAGGCTGGTCTTGAACTCACAGAGATCTGCCTGCCTCTGCCTCCCAAGTGCTGAGATTAAAGGCGTGCACCACCACCATCCGGCTCTCAATACTTTATTTTCCTAAAAGTTATTGTAGGTTCTGTGTAGCTACGCATAGCTATTTTCAAATTCAATTTTTTTTAAATCGTATGTGTATGGGTGTTTTGCTGGCATGTAAGACACCACATGCACGCATTGCCCAAGGGATCCAGAAGAGGGCATCAGATCCCCTGGAACTGGAGTTACAGCCCAGGGAGAGCCACCATGAGAGTACTGGGACTTAAACCTGGATCCTCTGGAGAGCAGCTAGCATTCTCTACTGCTGGGCAATCACTCCAGCCCCAAAGTCCCTTACAATTCTGTTTTTGTTTCATTTCTCTTAGACAAAGTCTCACTATGGAGCCCTGTCTGGCCTGGAACTCTGCATTTAGAAAACCAGGAGAAGGGCGGTGGTGGCGCATGCCTTTACTCCCAGCTCTTGGGAGGCAGAGGCAGGCGGATCTCTGTGAGTTTGAGGCCAGCCTGGTCTACAAGAGCTAGTTC
>NW_004949107.1:6201481-6206167 GCF_000317375.1 Microtus ochrogaster | reverse complement strand
AAAAAAAAAAAAAAAAAAAAAAAAAAAAAAAAAAAACCAAAACAACAACAACAACAACAAAAAAAAAAACCAGAAGACCCATCTGCCTCTCCCTCCAGAGAGGTGGGACCACCATGCCCAGCTTTCCCTGGCTATACCTATTAATACAACTATATTAGAAATTAAAACTGGCTGGTCATGGTCTACATAGTGAGCACCAGACCGGCCAAGGCTGCATAGTGAGACTGTCTCAAAAAAGATTAAGAAATGAAAACAAAACCAACCAAACAAAAAAACCCCTTAAAACTCCCAAGCAAGAGAACTGCCCTAAACTTCCAAAACCCAAGCCAACAATAATAAAAAAGAAATCTTTCAAAAAAAAAATTAACAGCTGGCCTTGGTGGTGCAGGCTTTAATCTCAATACTCAAGAGGCAGAAGCAGGCAGATCTTTATGAGTTCAAGGCCAGCCTCAGAGATCCACCTGCTTCTGCCTCCTGAGAGATGGGATTAAGGTATGTGCCACCACGCCCAGCTATGAAAAGATTTTTATTTTGCAAATCTTTTAACATGGAAGACAGCTGGATTCTCATAACTGCTTATGAATTCAATCTGTTGTGTTTTTTTTTTAAAATATCTTTTTTATGTGTGTCCCCAAGTGTGTATGTATGGACACCCATGTTCATGCAATGCTAGTGAAGACCAGAAGAGGGCAGCCGATACCCTAGAACTGGAGCTCACTGTGAACCACCAGGAAGTGCCAGGAGCCCAATCTGGATCCTCTGCAAGCAGGAAGTGTTCTTAGCTGATGAGCATCTCTCCAGCCCCTGCGGGGTTATTTTGATGGCTTATATGGAGAAAATCTGACCTTAGACTGATCTGTTATGGGAAAAATAAGGGGATGTGTGTGTGTGTATGTGTGTGTGTGTTTTAATTTCTTTTTAGACAGAGTTTCACTTCTAGACTGGATTCATAGAGATTTACCTGCCGCTGCCTTTTGGGTGTTGGGATTAAAAGTGTGTGCCGCTAAGTCTGGCTAGTAAGAGGATTTTAATAACCTGAAGTCTTGTGGCTAGTTCTTTGGTACTATCCTAAGACTCACAAGTGACAGTTAGTTGTACAGGAGACTCTGAGAACATTATTTTGTCGCATTAGATTTGTGTCCTCTGATCTTTGGCACACATGTAAATATAGATGCATACTTTGGCCACTTGGCATAAAACAGTACAATGAATGACACAGCTATTTATAACACACACGCACACACACACACACACACACACGCCCGCTACCCCTCATCCTAGTGGTGCTGGGGAGTGAAATCACACAAAGGTTCATCTACCACTGAGCTATACCCCTGCCCCCCCCCCTTTTTTTTATTCTAGGCTGTCATCTAGCCCAGGCTCAGTTCCAATGACCTTGAACTTCTGATCCTTCAGCCTCTGCCCCGGAACAAAGAGATCACAGCAAGGATTACCCTACATCTGCAGAGACACCATCATGCCCTAGTAAAACCTTAGTTTTTCCTGTTGTTCACCTGACCCTCCCCTTGCCCCACTCCTGTCCACTACCCAGGAAGCCTTGGGCGAATATGCAAAGTGACAGCAACTCTGTAACCAAAGATGAGGTCATGAGCAGAAGGCCAGGAGAATGCTCATTGACCGATTCTCACCAGGAAAATCTACTGGGCAGCTGGCAAGCATATTTTTCAAAACTCAGATATGTTTGAGCATCTAACTTATTAGATTCACTTTACTAATTTTTTTTAAAATTAAGAACCCCCCCTCCCCCCCACAAGACAGGGTATAACAGCCCAGGCTGTCCTGGAACTTGATCTGTAGACCAGGCTGGCCTCAAACTCACAGAAATCTACTTGCTTCTGCCTCCCGAGTGTTGGGATTAAAGGCGGGCTCACCGTGTCTGGCACGTATGAATAGTATGAGCTGTCACCGCTCTGTTTTGTGCGAGGGAACGTACCCAGTTCCTCATGCAGACCAGCCAAGCTCTGCCCGAGCTAAGCCCCTAACCACTGAAGCTTGCCTGCACTTGGCCCTCCCTTTCATTAGTTCCTATAACTCTGGATCAGAGAACTGAGGAGAAGAAAACACTTTAGAAATCACTCATGACATCTACACTCAGGAATAAAGCATTCATTGTTCCTGGAGCAGGGTTAAAGACAACCCAACCATTAACTAGATTAGCACCACTGCAGGGCAACCTGACAGTCTACACTGGGGCCATAGGAGGGGTGTCTTGAAGGCAAACCACACCCTCTGGAGGTTCCATCCTGTGGATATCCCAGTCCTCTGAAAGGCAGAAAGAATAAGCTGAAGAGGTTCTTTGAGCCTCAAGAGCAGTTGCCTGGGAAGGCGTTTCCCCAGTGTTGGCACACAAAAGCTGTGGTCTGGGGGTGGGGGTACAGGGGTGCTCCATTTTAAGTTGGCTGCAAAGTTTGGCAGTGTCATCCATTGGTATTGGTTTGCAAGACATGGAAGATGCAGGATTGAGAAGCCATGGAGAGCAAGCTGAGGCCAGACTATGTGGCAGTCTTCATTTCAAGAATCTGGCTTTGCCTAAACATACGCGGGCTGGGTTGGAGCTGTAGGAGCCCAGAATGTAGAAGGCCCTGGGTTTGACCTCCAGAACTACCACCAGGAAAACAAAGGTCACCCACCCACCCACCCACCCACCCACCCAGTGTGGGACCGATAACCATCTCATTCCACCTTCAGAGCCCAGAAGGCCTGCAGTAAAAATGACTGTAGCCAAGGGAGACTCTACAAGCTCTGGTATCCATTTATGAGACTGCTTGCATTCCACGACAAAAACCAACTGGGCTGCAGGTCCCTTACACAGGGCTCCATAGCCCGTGCTCTTCTCTTTGGAAGCAATCTAATTTTCAGGATGAATTTCCATGATTCAGGGGGAAGCAGTTGTGACCTCACTGGCAGAAGAGCATCAGGGAGGACCCCAGAGTCCACAGAAATGTTCAGGCAGGCAGTGCCCTGAAGACACCGTGCCCTGACGTTGGGCAAGTACCTTTTGAGCTGGGACCAGCTCTCTCCACAGAACGGCTCAGACAGGGGCCACTGGCTTCTTCCATGTTGCACATTCTGGCTGTCCAGAATCCAGCCAGCCCTGTTACCTCTGCTGGCAGCAGCTGTATACATCTGTGGGCAGCAGCTGGCTGTTCAGCTATTTGGAAGCGTCAGCGAGGAAGTGCAAATAAAGGGAGAATTGCCGTTAGAAGAAGAAATACGGAGTAAGTCGCCGCTAGACTAACAAAATGTCCGCCCCATGCTGCAGCCTCCTGTGCCTTGACAGGGCACCTTCTCCAGTGGATGATCTTTCCTCAAGGCCCAGAACGAACAAGGAACCAAGGAAGTAATTTGCCTCCTGTGGCTCACATTACGGAACCACCTTCCAGCGCAGGGGTTACTGTACCAGTTGTCAAGGCCAGACTTCATATGGGTACTGCCTCTCCTCACCTGACCCTTTCCACAACCAGGCGAATTTGTTTTCTTTGGACAGCAGGCCACTCCTCCAGCCTGTCCACGTGGAATGGACCGAGCAGAAAGGGGAAACGAAGCAGAGAGAATAACCCAAGGAACGGTGATCTGTTCCAGGTTTGCAGGGGTGCAAAGCATCTTGGGACGAGCTGATTAGGATCAGATGTGTCTCTAATCACAAACTCCACCTGTGAGAAGGCCCTGCTAGCCTGCACCCCTCCTCCCCCCTTTCTGGCTTCCTGGAAAGATGGCCTTTGAATACTTTAGCTCAGGTTGGCTGGAACTCACTATATACCCAGGCTGACATTGAACTCAAAGCAATTCCCCTGTCTCAGGCTTTTTTGTTTGTTTCTTCAAGAGAAGAGTGAGTGGTCATGTGGTTGGGTGCTGGGAACTGAAGCTGGGTTTTCTGCAAAAGCAGCAAGCACTCTTAACCCGAGTGGTTTTTGTTGTTTGTTTTCATGATCTTTGCCTCAACCCTTTGTCTCAAGTTAAGGTTCAATAATTCTCAATCATTTTAAAGGTAAATGTTTTTGCATCACTGAATAAATGCAACAGATGTGGGGGGGCGCAGAAAAGATGCTGGGTTACAAAGGTGGCTCAGAGGCTGGCTGAAGTTCAGCTCCCAGCACCAGTGTTGGTTAGCACCCACACTGGATGGCTTGCAACCACTTGTAACTCTGGCTCCGGGGATCCGATACCCTCTTCTGGCCTCCAGGGACACGTGCATACATTTATACCAATATATAAATTCAAAAACAAAACCAAACAACAACAACAACAAAAAATCCCTTCAAGCATAAATATAAAACTTCAAAAAATATTAAGGTGGTGTGTTTTGTGGTATAAGACTTGCGGCTTAACTTCCTTGACAGAGCAGCTCTGTAGATTAGAACCCTACTTCTGGTAGGGTTTCATCCCCCTTAGCAAGTGGAAAAGGAAGAGTTTGTAGGAGAGTTGGGGTCCTGTGATATTTCTGCCAGAGGAAACCGAGAAGGGTAGTTATCTGCCTGAGGACCACTGAGGACCACTGGCTAGTGATGGGAGAATGAACAAGCAGCATCTTTTCTGCATAGGCCTTCTTCATGTGACTTAAGCATGAATGCTTCATTTTACAGAGACTAAAAATGAGACTCATAGCCAGTCTAGTCCCTGGTACCTGGTCCGTGTGCCATTCCTGAGGCAATTTTTTTTTTTTTT
>NW_004949107.1:6190799-6201381 GCF_000317375.1 Microtus ochrogaster | reverse complement strand
TAGACCAGGCTGGTCTCGAACTCACAGAGATCCGCCTGTCTCTGCCTCCCGAGTGCTGGGATTAAAGGCGTGCGCCACCACCGCCCAGCTTCCTGAGGCAATTTGAACGGTGGCCTAGTTAGTCCCGGCTCACTTTTGAAGCAGGGATGGACCCAGAAGCTTGGGACAAGGCCCTTTAAGAACTTGGGGTTTGTCACTAGACAGCCTGACCAGGCCCTGCCTTCTGACTGTGGGTCACCTTAGCTTCCATTCTTTGCTTTGGTGTCTCATCTGTAAAACGCCAGGATGGTGAAGGTCAAGTGAGGTCTTACGATGTCCCCTCCCACACCAGCTCTCGGGGAGGGGGCACAGAGTCCCCCATTACCTAAGCTTTAGCATCCATCTTGTATTTGACCTCTGCCAGGGGCTTAGAAAAGTGCCCCCCACTTCTGGGGAACATCAGAACAAGGATGGGAAGTCTGCACACTTCTTTACCGTTCTATGGAGAAGTCATTTTCTTTACAACCCTCAAACATCTATTTTATATTCTCCTGGGGACTGCCACTGTAGCTCTGTGGCATCCAAGAGATCCATTTGGAAAGTGGGCCAAGAGCAGACTTGGAACCAAGACTTCGGAGAACTGTCTCCTGACCCCACGCCCTCCGTTGGGGCTTTAGCAAGGATGTGTAGGAAACAGCTCTGAGAAAGTACAGCCCTCTCTCTGAGGAGTACTTGTAGGGAAGACAGGAGGGGAGGGAAGGGGGGAGTCCTGTGGATGGAGGGGACACACAACCAGAGGCAGGAAGGACAAACAGATCCACATCCTCGTGTGCTGCCAAAGAAACCTCAGCCCATCCCGCGCGAGGACTCCAGTCAGACAAATACCCACAGCGAACGGTCTCATAGGATGTGTTTATATTTACATGGTACATTTGAAAGCAATGGCTACATTGGTCATACATATTAGAAACCATAAAAAAGTTAAGAACTAAAATGTACATCATACACTTGTATATATATATATATATATGTATGTATATTTTTACAGAGGTAAAAAGGCTTATAAAAATCAATACAACAGGGGTTTTAGTATACAGGTGAATGAATTAGGCTTCAGGCACTTTAATTTGTTAATGAGAGCAAATAGCTTGGGTGGGGGGGGGAAGGGGGGAGTCAGGGAAACTTCTGAACAGGAAACCTTTTGGCTAAGTTTTGTTACCACAGATATAAAAATAAAAATCTGAATAATTTCTCTCAAACGATTGACACCAGCATGGCAAAGCTGACTGGGAAAACACTCCACACCGTTCAGCTGCAGTGTGGCAATTGAACATATTTACATCGGCGTCCCCACAGCTGTCTTTGTGCCCTTAACCGCTGCCTTCACAAACCAAAAAACGGTGCATGGAGTAAGATCTGCTAGCGTAACTCTCAAGAAGGGTGGAAATGAGCAAGGGGGTGGGGGAGAGAAAGAAGGAAGAATGCCAAGGGCAACCAACGTGAAGCAACTGGGATCTGGGCTCTTAGTGAAATAAATAGGGGCACTTGAATTGAGGTCTGAGGAAAGAGATTAGTGTTGTGCTTTGCAGATAGGTGCCTTGGAGAAAAGGCCGAGGACAGGCAGTTTCTCCACAGCACTGGAGGCTGGTTGGAGGCAGTCTAGGTCTCCTGGCCTGGAGACCCCTCCATCGACAATGATGGTAGCTCTCTGCACCTTCTGTACAACAGATAGTCCCAACCAGTCATCCCAGCAAAGGAAAACATCTACCAACTGACTCAGAAGCACGCCAATGAGCTGACAATCCGTCATCTACAGAAACAAGACAGGCTGTCAAGGCCAGCGGAAGAACACACTGCCGCAACGGTAAGAGTGGCTAGCGTTTTCCCAGTATGACCAACACACTGGAAAAAAGTCTTTTTCCTTGAAGACTGATATCCTGTGTGCAGTAAAGGGAGAGGGAAGAAGTAGAAGGGACCGGGCCTGCCTTCCGCTGGTGATTACCACGGAAAGATCTTGGCGGGAAGAACAGTCAGCGGCAATGAGCATGTCCCTTATGGTCCCCACAAAGTTCTGATTGTACTATGCTAGGTATAGGTAACCACTTTCACTTTTCTTTTTTCTTCAAGATTTGGCTATTCCTTGCAACATATATATATATTAAAAAATGTTCCTTTCCTTCCTCTAGCAAATTATAAGCCTTTTATGTGGCTCAGCGACAGGTAGAATCGGTTGGTGATCTACCCTTATCTGTGCACCCTAAGCGGCAAGTGTGGGTGAGGAGCTGGAGGAGAAAAGAAGACACTTAGGCATCGGAAGGGTTTTTACATATGGCCTTGTTTTTTCCTAAGTATAAATGAATCGAGCCCCAAATTAAAACCAAAACGTTAAGCCTAAAACAAAACGCAAGGCACCACAAATTTTATGGTACTTAAAGTTCCCCCTGAATAATATAAAACAGTTGCAGGGGGCGGGGAGTGGCTACAGTTTTATCTACCACAACTTCTAGTGTTTTTCAACCGGAACTTGATCGCAGAACACTGGTTTGTGTTTGAATAAATTTGGTTTGCAAAAACAATGAGGAAAATTTATTTCATTGATGTGTTATTCTAATATTGCTAAGGTTTTTAGAAGTGGTAATATAATTCTAAAAAAAGTTCTATTTTAGGGGTAAACTGGGCAGGCTCATAAAAACCCAAAATCCCCTTTCTAACCCTGGTCTAAGAGGATGCAATGCAATTTGAGGAATTTTTCCTGATTCTCACAAGTTAATCTGAAGTTAAGGCTCAATTCTCAAGTCATTTTAAAGGTAACTGCTTTGCATGAGTGAATGAATTCAACAGGTGGGGGAGGGGCAGAAGATGACGATGGTCGAAAGACACTGATGGTCCAAAAGACAGAAACCGCAGTAGCTGCGGGCATTTGGCTTTCGGAGTTAAAGCCCTATTATTGTTTAGTTATTCTGCTCACCTCCCGAAGTTACAACACACTGCAGGTTACAACACTTAACGGTAGCTCACCATTCGGTCACATCTCTGACGAACCTGTGCTCGTTAGCGACAGGCAAACCGGATCGCAGAGGAAAAAATCAACTCTAAACCCCTCCGAATCTACGTTTCTACTGCAGGTTCCTTAGAACTGGAAGAGGTGGGGAGGCAGGACGGGAAATCAACACGTGGATAAGACGGCGCGATCACAGGCTGATAACATACACGTCTATGCAGAAGGCTCCTCTTCTCAGAACATTGCGAGCGAACGAATGGGTTATGTGGCTGACACAGGAGTGGTAGATTCCCCAGGTTTGGAATGATGTTGTTAGGGACCAGGAAAGCCTGGGGAGAAGATGTGGGGTGGGGTATGCAAGAGACAAGTTCCCTGTGGCTGTGGCCGTAGGGGGGGAAAGCAGGAAACTGAGTCACACAGCGGCTTTGTGCTTCCCGCCGCAGCACCTGCACATCACTCCACAGTGGTAACAGGCCCGAAGGGGAAGGTAACAGCACATACAGGGGGCCAGGAAGGACAAGGCGATTAATGCCAACCACCTGAGGCAAAAGTTCTCGTCGCTAGTGTCGCACGAGCAAGGGTCCGTGTAGTCTCCCTCGGGGTCCGACATACAGTGGTAGAGCATGCTGTCAGCGCACCACATACAGCTCACGCGGCGGATACAAGTTCTCACGGCATCGGGCGCATCCTGGCAGTGGCCCCTCCGGTTCTCCTCGTGGTTGAACATGTCCCTGCAATACACACAGCGGGAGCGCTCTCCATCCTCCTTGCGCCGCCGGGACTTGCCCCTGGCTGGCTGCGTCTTGATAACGCTGCTACCACGGCCTTTAGGATCCTCGCCGAAGCCAAAGTCTGTGGAGTCCACATAGGGGTAATTGTAGTCGTGTTTGGACACCTCGCCCTTGGCAAAGCGCACATAGGAGTCCGCGTCCTCCGCGGTATCCAGGAATTTGTTGCGCACGGGCGCGTGCCGGTAATCCTCATAGCCGCTGGTCATCCAGATCCTCTCTCTAGGATTGATGCGTACAATCTCTTCATCGTCCTCCGGGAAGGTGACCTGGGGGTAGGACCTCGGCAGCCGCTGTCCAGGGAAAAACCAGAGACTGTTACAGCCGGAGGCTCCACAGTCAGCCATCAGAGAAAGATCTACCAGCCCTTCCTTCAGGGATCCGGAGAAGAGCTGACAACCTTTTACGGACAGCTTGTCACTCACTCCCAGATGAGCCTCAATTATGAGCAGAGCCCCGAAATTCTACGGTTTTCGTTGGAAGGTTTGCCCACCCTAAGAGCAGTTTGAGCTCAGCTGTTGAATTCTTGCCAAGCAAGTAGAAAGCCCTGAAGTTAAGCAGTTCTCAACATCCCATAGACCAGGTGCCGAGACCACCCCTTTAATCCCGGCAGTTGGGAGGCGAGGCAGGAGATCAGTATATTCAAGGACTTCCTCTGCAACACAGTGAGTTCTCTGCTAGCTTGGGCTATGGAGTCTGGCTTGTAAAGGAGTACGAGGGTGAGTCCAGCATTCCCATGTAGAGGAAAAAGAGGCCCTGCCTTACAAATCTCACCTCCTGTCCCTCAGGTCAGCTGCGCTCAGGATGCCCTGTGCTGAGTGGACCTTGAACAGAGTACAGCAGTTCAGTACATTTTTATACAATGTGCCAGATGCTTATTTATTTAGAGGTGAGCTCTCCTACCAGGCTAGCCTTGAACTCACAGAGATCTGTGTACTTCTGCCTGGGATTAAGGTTTGAGCTATCACTCCCTGGGGTGGGGGTGGGGAGGAAAAAAGAAAGTACAAAGTCCACTAGCCTGTGTCATAAGTGTTATCTGATTGAAATCACAGGTGCACAAAGGTGAGAAAGATAAGAAGATTCCAGATTGGAATCCTACAAGCACCTTTGAGGGTTAATCTCAATGATCAACCTGCTGAGTCACTAGGGAGACAGCCTTCAGGGGAATACCTTGATAAAGCTAATTGAGGAGGCGTACCTACTGCAGGGCTGGAATCCTGGATTGTATATAAAGGCAAAGGTCAGCCAGGTGCAGGGATTCTCCTGGCTGCTGATACAATGTGGCCAGGTGCTTCAGGCTCCTGCTGTCCTGACTATCCGCCATGACCACTATCTACCACGACCACTTAGGCAGACCCAGCCATCCCACTGCCCCCTCCCCCTCAATGTATTTGGATCACACAACAACCACCTCCCAGGTGCTGGGGTTGCAGTCCTGGTTTAAAATGGAATATTCTGTTGTTGAGTTTTTTCATTTGTTAAGATGGGAATCTCATTTTTGGTCTGGAACTCACCATGTAGCCCAGGCTGGCCTACCTCAGCCTCCCAAATTCAGTACTACAGGTTTATGCCACCACGTCCAGTTTAAAAAAACAAAACAACCAAAATACACTTTGATATCAAAATATTAGGAAGCACATAGCATAGTAAAACCATCTTAAAACAGCAACAAAAATGAAGCAAAATCTCACTGCCCAGTACTTGCTTCTTTTCATTTCAAGTCAGCCAGTGATATGGGATTCCCCTCTGTACGCTGTGAATACCATTGATTAATAAAGAACTGCTTTGAGCCTATGGCAGGGCAGAACAGAACTAGGCGGGGAAAGCTAGGCTGAATGCTGGGAGAAAGAAGGCAGAGTCAGGAGACACCATGTAGCCCTGCCAGAGACAGACCAGGGAACTTTAGCTGGTAAGCCACAGCCTCGTGGCGATACACAGATTAATGGATATGGGTTAATTTAAGATATGAGTTAGCCAGAAAACCGCTTAAGCTACTGGCCAAACAGTATTGCAAATAATATGGTTTCTGTGTGGTTATTTCGGGGCTGAGAAGCTGGGAACAAACAAGCAGCCTCCTACTACAAGCCGAGAGGCCACATAACCCACAGGGGCACCTGTCTATTTCCCATGATATGGGAACCTGTTTTAGAAAAGAGCCACTCAGTACATATGTGTTGAATTATTGAATTCAGACTGCAGTTACATCTCCCTGAGCAAGACTGGGCCTACAGCCCGCGTGCTGGGGGTGCGGACCAAGTCTGCAGTGTTCCTTGACTGGACCCTGTGCTTTCACAGCAAGGTCCTTTGGATGGAGGAACAGAGGGAGTCCCACACCCTGTCCAAGTACTCCGTGGGCCTGGACCTCCTTCTCCTAGGCACCCCACAGCTCTAAACCAGAGATGCTGATGCCCCGCCTCATGGGGCGATCTGGATAAAAGCAGACAGAGCTGTACACACAGGGTGAGTGAGGCAAGGTGCTACCACCCGGACTTCCACCATGGCCGTGGGTAATGCGGGGGAGAAGGAGGGAAAAGGCCAGTGCGGAGCTGTCCTTGTGTTTCCATGGGAATGAAGTCCTCTGCTCACCTGGTCGGGGTGGTAATGGTCCACAGGGTATGGGTCAAGGGTATAAATCCTCCGGTGCTCACATGACGTGGGGGAGGAGACTGTCCTTGTATGCTGCTCCCTCTTCTGTGAGGAATTAGAAGAACTGTCTGTGGCTGTCTGTTTGGAGAGAAGCAATGAAGATTTCATTAAAACGAAACAAAAACCCAGCAGGGCCTGCCAGGTGGTTCGGCAGGTGGAAGTGCTAACTGCGCAAGCCTTGACCACCTGGGACCTACAGGAGAAGAGACTTCCTCTGACTTCCACACTTGCCATGGCACACACAAGCACATACGAATGAGCAAGCACACACTCATGCTCACACACACACAAGTAACAAGGACAAAACACACTATCCAAACACCACCTGTTGCCTGGCTGGGGCATCTTCCTGGACCTTCCAACACCTCTTTAAGGATTCATTCCTTTATTCATTTATCTGGGATAGGGTCTGGTTATGGAGCCCTGGCTGGCCTGGAACTCCGGTCTGCCTTTGCCTCCCCCATGCTGGATTAAAGGTGTGTGTTGGGGGCTGGAGAAATGGCCCAGTGGTGAAGCACACTTGTAGGGTTTTTGTTTTTTCGAGACAAGGTTTCTCTGTAACTTTGGAGCCTGTCCTGGAACTAGCTCTTGCAGACCAGGCTGGCCTTGAACTCACAGAGATCCACCTGTCTCTGCCTCCTGAGTGCGGGGATTAAATGCGTGGGCCACCACCGCCTGGCTTGACACTTAAAGTTTTTGCAGAAGACCCAGGTTGGACTCTCAGCGTCCATATCCGACAGCTCCACTGCCTGTAACTCCAATTCCAGGGATACGATGCCCTCTTCTGGCCTCCAGGGACACATGCACGCATGTGGCACACATGAAAACAAGGCACATGTACATACACACAAAATACACACACATGCACTTAAAAAGAAAAAAAAAAAGGTATGTGTCACCACACCTCACTTATTTCATTTCTAGTATGTGTGTGAGTGCAGGTGCCCATGGAGGCCAGAAGAGGGCATCGGATTCCTTGGATCTTGTGAGGCACCTGAGCTGGGCGCTAGGAGCAGCAGTGGACAGTCTAAACCTTTTAGCCATCTCTCTAGCCCCAGCGGACTGACTAGCCACTTGACCTTCTGATGACCTCTCGTGGAATATCTGTACACTACGTCAAGATATACTGCTGTGATTGGTTTAATAAAGAGTTGAACTGGCCAACAGCTCAGCAGGAGGTATAAGCAGGACTTCAAGGTGAGAGAGTAAGTAGGAAGAGATAATCAAGGCACTTGGGAGTGGCCAGGAGACAAGGAGAGGAAACAGGAGGTGAAAGATGGAAGAGAGGTAACACCAAGTGATGGAATGCAGACTAATATAAATGGGCTAATGTAAGTATAAGAGCTATTTAGGAATAAGCCTAAGCTATCGGCCAAGCTTCCATAATTAATAGTTAGTCTCCTTGTCTTTATTTGTGAGCTGGTGGCCAAAGAAAACTCTTGAACTACAACCTCCCAAGTGCTGGGATCAGAGGTAAGGACCAACACTCATGGTTTTCCATTAATGAGTTTATATAATAGTCTGTCCTGTCTCTTTAAGAGACAAGCCCCACCCACTCCCCCCCCCCCACCAAGGCAAGCAGATCTTCCTTCCTTCTTCCCTTCCAGCCCAAGCTCCTTCTTTTCCAGCTCTCTCTTGAAGAGGTAGCTTCTCTTCTCTTCTCCCTGCACCCTGTTTCTCTTTCTCTGTTCTTCCCCCTTCTCCCCTTTCCCCTCCATAACCCAATAAATAAACACCCACTCTCTCTGCATGGCATTCCTATCCATCTCTGCCTCTCACCTGCCAGGGCTCCTTGTGGGACTGGCTGCCCCGCTGCCCCTTATGGCCTGCTGCCCGCTGCTGCCCCTCAGGGAACTGCGCTGTTTTATTTTTATCATTACAGTGAGTTCATCTTAGACATGCCAAGGACCATCTGTCTCAACATGTAGTTAGCTCAATGGGCAGAGAGGCCCAGCAGCAAGGCCTGGGAAAGACAAGTTGGTTTTCTAAGTGCAAAAACAGTACTGGCTCATGGCAAAAGGGCTATAGATGGTTTCCACCATCCCCTCGGGTGACTGAGCATGGTTGCTGTGACCTGGGTGGCCAGGCTCCATGATAAGGAGATATACGTTATGTGGAAGTTTCCCTCACCCGCCCCTTTGGAAACAGGGTTTGTCTAAGTAGCCCTGGCTGTCCTTGAACTCATGAGACTGGCCTGCCTCCTCCTGGTGAGTACTTACAACTTAATGGGTCACCCTTTGTAGGATCTTGGAAGCTAAGAATGCTTAGAGAAACACGGGTTTCAGAGGGTAGCAAAGGCAATATTGAGGTGTGATGGTAGGGGGTGTAAGCATGATACTTTGATTAAAAAATGTGTGCACACTGATGATCTGGTGTGGAAGAATCAACAGTGACCAACAAGATCAATAGTACTGACAGGTTAATGTTGGGATGCTGGGTGAGCTGGGGCCAGAAACCCCACTGTGACCAATGAAAGATCAGCACCATTGAAGTAAGGTCTTCTGAACGTCTTGGAGACAACAGAGAACTATTTCTTCACAGTGAGAGCGAAGAGCTGGTCCATGGGAGGCAGGCTGTATTTTGCATTTGCAGTAGGACTTGGCAAACAGTATTTAAGTGTTGTTCGGGTGGAACTGGTTTTAAAGGCGTGAGGCCGTCATGGAGGGTAGCTGAAGTCTGGTATGCCAGGCAAGCATCAGAGGCCACTGGTGAAAGTGCAGCCTCAGGTGCAATGGAGACCCCTGGATATCAGAGACGGATGCCAGGAAAGCAGCTGGTATCAGAGGAGCCAGCTCAAACCTATGAGCTGTGCTTGCTGCAGACGGCGGAGCTGGAGAAGCGGGACTGCCCAAGCCTGTTAGAGCTGGGAGACTACACAATGTTGTGTGAGTTCCAGTTGTCAGAGAGTGAGCAACACGATTTCTGACTTACACTGCTGGGCTTTGTTTTTGTTTTGATCTAATCATTTTTATGGCCTGGTTCTTCCTTTTTGGAATAAGTAGGAAACTTTTTAGTTTTACAGGATCCCCGAGTTAAGAGGCTTTGGCTTTTTATAGCTGTAGTGTGTTTTGTACTGTGATACTAAGAACTTGAGACAAGGTTATGTTTTAAAGGGACGTGTTTCTGCGTCGGGCTGACAAGGGTGGGGTATCCTAGTCAGCTGTCTGTTAACTGTCAACTTTACAGGCCAGTCACATTTGAGGGACTGTCCACATAGGACCTGCTGTGACCATGAATGTGGGGGACCTGTTAACTGAAGAGGGGGGCTCAGCCTACTGTGGGCGACACTGTTCTCGGGGCAGGTGAGCCTGTGAGGAACTCAGTAGACAGTACTCCTTTTGTGGTTACTCCTTTAAATTCTGCTTCTATACTCCCAGATTTCCCCCAGGGATGTGCTGTGATCAGGAAGTGAGAGCCAAATAAACCTCTCTACCGTCTAAACTGCACGCGTTCATGGCGTTTATCACAGCCGTGAAAGGGAACTAGAACAGAGGGAACGCGAGAGAGATGAGGAAGGCCAAAATTTATTCCAGGTCTGTGCTATCAGATAAATCTTGCCAGGTGCTGATGCGACGGAGATATGTGCCTCGGAACAGGTTCACTTATTATCCTGTGGGTGCCCGAGCAAAGGGTAGTGTCACACAAAGCAGGCACACATGCATGAGTAGGAAAGATCCTTAAGTATCCCACTGGTTCGTGCCAACGTCAGCTCCAAAACCCGACCATCAAGGCTCTTTCTAATCTGCCTTGCTCTTGGGGAGGTTCGCTGAACTAACATTGGGAACTCTCTAATTCCGAACACGTAGGAGAGGCGGCTTTGGCAACAGGCTTCCCAGTAAGCAGGGGCAGCAGGGTCAAAGCCACTTCCTTCACGCCTTCGGCTGGATCCAGGGAAGCTGCCACTGGGTAGAGGAGCCTCCTCAGTGCAGGAAGCACAGCCCCAGTCATCTGCATGTGTTACTTTGTCAATACCCATTTAGTGAAAGGATGTTCGGTGAAGATACGCACAGCCCACAGAGGCACCACCACAGGGGGAGCCACGGTAGGATAGCATGCTAACAGGAGGAGGATCCCCCTCCCCAGCTGGATTTGAGTGACTCTGTTAATTACAATTAGTAGGTAGAAGCTGACCTCTTTTTTTTTGGCTTTTTCAAGACAGGGTTTCTCT
>NW_004949107.1:6184315-6190699 GCF_000317375.1 Microtus ochrogaster | reverse complement strand
TCCTGGAACTAGCTCTTGTAGACCAGGCTGGCCTCGAACTCACAGAGATCCACCTGCCTCTGCCTCCCGAGTGCTGGGATAAAAGGTGTGCGCCACCACCGCCCGGCAGAAGCTGACCTCTAAACTCCAGTTTTTAAAATTGTAAAATGCAGCTGAACTCTTCAAGGTTATTTAAAGAAATGAAACAAGGCTCACGGTGTCAGTATTAGTTACTTTTCTACTGCTGTGATCAACATGGGGACCAAGGCAACTTATAAAAGACAAGAAGAGCCTAGAGCTCCCATCTCAAACTGAAATCAGGACAGAGAGACCGAGTGCCTCTTGAGACCCAAAAGCCTGTCCCAGTGACACACTTCTCAGCAGAACCACACCTCCGACGATGTCACAAACTTCCCACCAACTGGGGACCAAGTATTCGAAAGCCTGACAATTATAGGAGATTTCTTATTTGAACCACTTTCTACTTCCCATTGACTCACGGACATATCATAATGCAAAAATGCATACAGTCTAACTTCAAAACTCCCCAGTGTTTTGGTCTTAATGCTGTTTGAAAGTCTGAATTTTAAGTTGAGTGGTGGTGTCACATCCTTTGGGAGGCAGAGACAGAGGCAGATCTCTGTGAGTTTGAGGCCAGCCTGGTCTACAGAGTGAGTTCCAGGACAGTTCAGGGCTATGCAGAGAGACACTATTTCAAAACAAAACAACAAAAGTTCAAATCTCTTCCAATCAAGGCAAACTCTTAACTGTTATTCACTGAAAAATCAAAAGCAAATTACACACTTCTGACATACAACGGCACAGAACATACATCACTCTTTCAAAAGGGAAGGGTCAGGGCATGGTGAGGGAGGACCGGACCAAACCCAGATACAAATTCAGCAGTACAAATTCTCGTAGCTTTATGTTCGGCGTCAGGCCTTACATGGCTGTTTTCCAGCTCTGCAGGCTCCAACACACTTCTCTCTCGGGGAGGTTCTACCCTCTGCATGCAGCTCCTCCATGGCCCTGGCGAGGCTAACATTTTGGGTTCTCTGATATGATTCAGGTTTTGTTTTTAGAGCTTTACACAATGGCCTCTTAGGGTCTCTTGCCCTCTAAGGATCTTCGTGCAGGGACTGCCCTGCCATGCACTTGCCTGGCCTGAATGGCTCTCCTTGACCACAGAGGAAGATTCCACAAACCCCTTACTCCAGTACACCCTGCAGGACTCTTAGGCCAGAAGCGTGTGAACGACACGGTCACGTGCAGCTGCCTGCCTGGGACAGAGCCTGGACCCCTGGGTTGACATCTGCAGTGGTGTTCCTTTGTTGCCTTTTTTTAAAAAAATATTAATGTATGTATGTATATGAGAACTTTATTTGCATGTATGACTTCTTGATAGAAGTGGGCATCAAACAGAAGAGGGCATCAGACCCCATTATCAGTAGTTTTGAGCCACTATGTCGTTGCTGGGACTTGAACTCAGGACTTCCGGAAGATCAGGCAATGCTCTTAAAGGCTGAGCCATCTCTCCAGCCCCCATTTGTTGTCTTTTAGAAATCGAAGTTCCTTGGCTTTTTCCTTTCACAAATTAGAAGCACCTGCCCTTTGCCCCACTGCAGATCAGGTCCCTGTGTGCACCTGCCCTATGCCCCGCTGCAGATCAGGTCCCTCTGTGCACCTGCCCTATGCCCCGCTGCGGATCAGGGCTCTGTGTGCACCTGCCCTTTGCCCCACTGCAGATCAGGGCTCTGTGTGCACCTGCCCTTTGCCCCGCTGCAGATCAGGTCCCTGTGTGCACCTGCCCTATGCCCCGCTGCAGACCAGGGTTCTGTGTGTACCTGCCCTTTGCCCTGCTGCAGATCAGGTCCCTGTGTGCACCTGCCCTTTGCCGTGCTGCAGACCAGGCCTCTGTGTGTCTTGTTTCTTCCGGTATGTGCCTTCCTCTTTTCCCCATGTATATTTTTGCATTTCATTCTGCCCATTTGATCATTTTTAATTGTACACCTGCCAAAGAGTGATTATGAGTGACCAAGCGACGGAGTCAGTATTAGGCTGTTTTGCAATCTCTTTTGCCAAAGAAATTAGTCCATTACTTTTAACTTCAGCCCCAGGCAAGTTCTTCAGACTGTAGCATAAAGCAGCTGCATTCTTTGCCAAAATATCCCAGGTCATCTCCAGTTCCCTTAACTTGGTTTTCTATTGCTGTGAAGAGACACCATGGCCATGGCAACTCTTATAAAAGAAAACATTTAATTGGAGCTGGCTTACAGGTTAGAAGTTTAGTTTATTATCATCATGGTGGGAAACAGAGCGGAGGCAGACATGGTGCTGGAGAAGGAGTTGGGGGCCCTATATCTTGATCCGCAGGCAGCAGGAGACAGCTACACTAGGCCTAGCTTAAGCATGAGACCTGAAAGCCCGCTCCACAAGACACACTTCCTCTATAAAGGCCACACCTCCTAATAGTGTCACTGCCTATGGGTCAAGCGTTCAAGCACATGCGTCTAGAGGGCCATTCCTACTTAAACCACAACAGCCCGGTAGCTCCTATTTCTCCCTCTGAAACTTTGGAGCTGGGCCTCCTCAGTCCTCAGCTCCGAGCACTGCTGTCTTCCAAGTCTCTGCTGCGACAGCCCATTGCAATTTGCTTCTAGCACGCAAAGTCCCAAAGGCTTCCTCGTTCCTCCAAAATGGCATGGTGAGACACATCTCCCAACTTCTGCATTAGTTATGTCCCTGCTGCTGGGATGAAACACCACGACCAAGGTAACTTTAAAAAAGCATCCACAAGTTTCCTTCCATAACAGACTTCTAGATCTTCCACTGGAAGACGCTGGGTGTCACGGCTGACTTCTCTGGATTTGCTGCTCTGACGACATAGCCCTTCAGCTCACACGCATGAGCTACAGTTTGTTCCCCTCCACACACGTGCCTGGACAGTCTATTGTTCTTTATTATGTGTGTTTTACTAATATTTCAAATAACTTTTTAAGGTCACAATATAAAAATAAAACATTAGGCTGGGCGGTGGTGGCACATGCCTTTAATCCTAGCACTTGGGAGACAGAGGCAGGTGGATCTCTGAGTTTGAGGTCAGTTTGGTCTATAGGGTGAGTTCTAGGACAGCCACCCTGACTCGAAAACAAACAAACAAAAACACAAAACTAAACAAAACTAAAACTTTAGAATAAAATTAAGTTACAAAAAAACTCCCCCCAAAACAAAATCTAGAACACAAAAAACAAAACAGAAAAAAAACAGCAACAAGCAAGTTCTTAGGCCAGCCTGGTCTACCAAGGGAGTTCCAGGACAGGCTCCAAAGCTACAGAGAAACCCTGTCTCGAAAAACCAAAAAAAGCAAGTTCTTAGAAAAACATCAAATAAATATCCTCTGCATTCTGCAAACTGGTGGTCATAGCATTCAAGAAGTTTACTGAATCAAGACTGAAAAAGAAGCACAATTTACAAATACTCAAAAGCCCAACCTGGTGGGTGGGAGGGATCAAGAAGTCTTGGGGGGCAGCTGCAGTGGTAGGAGGGGCCAAAGAGTCACATGGGGGCAGCTGCAGTGGTAGGAGGGGCCAAAGAGTCACATGGGGGCAGCTGCAGTGGTAGGAGGGGCCAAAGAGTCACATGGGGGCAGCTGTAGTGAATAGCCAGCAAGTCATAAGAAGCTTACAAAAACCAGCGTGTTCGAGACCAGCCTGGTCTACAAGAGCTAGTTCCAGGACAGGCTCCAAAACCACAGAGAAACCCTGTCTCGAAAAACCAAAAAAAAAAAAAAAAAAAAAAAAAAAACCCAGCGTGTTACAGGTTCAAGCACAGGGTCTGAGGATGGACTAAGTTTTCCATGGGGAAAATATGATAGAAGCAGAGTCAGCTGGGACAGAAGCGGACTCTGCTGGGGCTAAAAAGGTGTCCTAATTCCCGTGGGAAGGGAGAAAAAGAAGGAATAATGAAACTCCAAAGCATACGTATACAGTTCTTCCTGCTGGTCTCTGATTCTCACACAGAATGAGCCGAGAGTCTTCTCAGTTCAGGGAAGGGGCAGTTCACTGTGGGTACCTGCTAGGCACATGGGGGGGGGATGTCACTGTGCCGGCATCCATCACTCTCGGCTTGCCTGTTGTAGTGGTATTTCAAATGTATTTTGATAAATAGAGACTGCCTGAAGATCTGAGAGTAAAACAGTCCCACTGGTCAGCCTTACAGACCAGACCTTTAATCCCAGTAGCCACCCTAGTTGCCATAGAAACCAGGTGGTACACTCCTTTGATCCCAGCCCTAGAGTGGACTATAAATGGGGCAAGGCAGCTCTCGGGCACAGCCTCCTTCTGAGATTCCAGGAGGCAGGATTGCCATTTTATAGTCTGAGGTCGAGCCAGTGGCTGGCTGTTTTGCTTTTTGGGCCTTCAGGTTGAACCCTAATTTCTGACCCTGAGCTTTTATTAATCACACTTTAGCCTGTTGCCTTTGCTTCTGGCTTGCGTGGGCATTTATCCCACGGCAGCTGCTACCACGCATCAGAACCCAACTTTCTGGTCCTCTACTGTGAACCGAGGACCAGCAGGCCTCTAGGCATGCTCCAGGCCTCGAGCATCAGCCAGGAACTACCAAGTTCTCAGCCCTGCATGGCAGCTGCCTACTGCTGGACTAGCCAGCCCACAGCGTGTAAACCAATCTAATAAATCCCCTTTACGACACTCCATCGTCCGTGCTCCTCTAGAGAACCGTGGGTAACAGTGTGGGAGGCCTTCCTGTGGTCTAGCCTTCAGTAACTGTTACGGGATTCACTGCAGCAGGTCTTGGGCTCACCACAGGACCAGGCGATGGAGAACACTGACCAATGCTTAGCTTGTCTTATCTCCTTCTAAAGAACTAGTGTCCAAGACAATGTTCAAACATGACTTGTGGATTTGGTTATTGTGTATAAGATGGAATAGCTGCTGATTGTGGTGGCGCATGCCTGTAATCCCAGCATTTGACAAGTGGGAGCAGGAAGACCTGGAGCATTCAGGGCTATCCTCAGCTACACAGCCAGTTCAAGGAGCATTCAGGGCTATCCTCAGCTACACAGCCAGTTCAAGACCTGGAGCATTCAGGGCTATTCTCAGCTACATAGCCAGTTCAAGACCTGGAGCATTCAGGGCTATCCTCAGCTACACAGCCAGTTCAAGGTACCCAGCCTGAGGTTTTGAGACCATGTCTCAAAAAACGATGGCCTGGCATAGTAGCTCATAGCTTTTTTTGTTTTTGGTTTTTTTTTTTTTTTGGTTTTTCGAGACAGAGATCCTCCTGCTTCTGCCTCTTGAAAGCTAAGACTAAAGATACTGGCTGGCTGTCCTGGAACTAGCTCTTATAAGCCAGGCTTGGCCTTGAACTCACAGAGATCGGCCTACCTCTGCCTTCAGAGTGCTGGGATTAAAGGCCTGTGCCACTACCGCCTGGTGGTAGCTTATATCTTTAATCTTAGCATTCAAGAGACAGAGGCAGGAGGATCTCTGTAAATTCAAGGTCAGTCAGGTGTAAGGGTGGACAGCTGGCATTGCTAGAGAAACCTTACCTAAAACAGTAACAACAACAACAACAACAACAACAACAACAACAACAACATTAACTTAATGATTCAATCAAGGAAGGAGCAGCACTAGTGATGGGTTCCTAGGTAGTGTTGGTTGCTTGCCCACCACGAACCGGCACTGTGACCTTATGTAATCTGTCCATCTGAACCCTGGCTCCTCCAATCTGTAAAACCACACACAACTACTTCATTTCCCAGAAACAAGGAGGCTAGAGCAGATGACTTCACCATTCTCTGTCTGTGCGTTCAGAGGATCCACTGTGTGGCCACTGTTTTAGTTACGGATGCAACCAACTGCATTAAAACACAGACACACAGACACACAGACACACAGACACACAGACACAGACACAGACACACACACACACACACACACACACACACACACACACACAGCCAGGTATGGTGATGTAGACCTTAATCCCAGCACTTGGGATGAAGAGGCAGTCAGGGCTACACAATGAGACCCCATCCCAACAATAAAAAACAGAAAAACAAATCATACCTTTGTTGATTAGTTATAGATATCTTTTCTTGCCACAATTCCCCAAATAATAGTTAAACAAATGTTTGTAAAGTATTTGCAATGTGTTAAGTATTATAGGTAATCTAGAGATAAGACAAAATATACTCAAAAGATTTGTTCAAGTTATACACAGGAAGTAAATACTATGTCATTTCATGTAAGGGCATGAGTACATGGTTCTTAATCCATGTTGTCAAGGTGGGGTACATGACAGTACTCTACAGTGACAGTCGCAGAGACCCAGGGCTTTGGCACACACTCTTAGCCGAACTCCAATTTCTTTTTTTTTTTT
>NW_004949107.1:6158464-6184215 GCF_000317375.1 Microtus ochrogaster | reverse complement strand
TAGACCAGGCTGGTCTTGAACTCACAGAGATCTGCCTGCCTCTGCCTCCCGAGTGCTGGGATTAAAGGCGTGCGCCACCACCGCCCAGCTCCAATTTCTTTAAACCCAGAGACGGGGAAGGATGGGGAGAAGAGTTGTCTGATGGCTGCAAGGCAGGGCCCTCTTCTTAGCCTCACCTCTCCCTCATCTCTGCTCCTGGTGTGGGAGGTTCTTCTATGTGTTGCTTTTATTGGTTAATGAATAAAGAACTGCTTTGAGCCTATGGTAGGGCAGAACAGAACTAGGTGGGAAAAGCTAGGGTGTATGCTGGGAGAAAGAGGGCGGAGTCAGAGAAGCCGTGGAGCAGCTGCTGGAGACAGAAGTGCTAAAACTTTGCTGGTAGGCCACAACCTCATGGTGATGCACAGATTAATAGAGATGGGTTAAATTAATACGTAAGAGTTAGCCAATAAGAAACTAGAGCTAACGGGCCAAGCAGTGATTTAAATAATACAGTTTCAGTGTGATTATTTTGGTTCTGGGTGGCTGGGACGAACAAGCGGCCTCCTACTACACGCTCCCTCACACCCTCCTTTCTCTAACAGGCCAAATCTTCCCAACAAGAGCTTGGAAAGATTTGCTAAGATGGCTCCCATGTCCGGGAGGGTCTCCTGTCTCCTCACCAATACCCACCTCTTCTTTGCTGGCTCCAAACCCCTTTTCCTCTGAGCCCTGAGCTGCGGGGGTCCAGGAGGAAGTCAGCTGGAGAGCAAACCAGCTAAGCGGGGTCCATGGAGCTAAAGTATCAGTAGCCCAAGCTTTACACAGGATTCCTCAAGACTGGCCAGTAGCCAGTGCAACAAAAACTGACTTCGGCAGAGCCAGCCGAACACAACTCTGAAGGGAAAGACGGAAGGGACAAGAAAGAAAACCCTGAAGGGACAAGAGAAAAGAAGTCTACTTTTAGCAATGCCAGAAAGTCCCCATCCCCAAATGTTGGTCTCTTTGTTGTCTGGCATGGTTGCAGATAGAACCCAGGCCCTCACACAGCTGGTGAGCATGCTGCTCACGGGCTATGTCTCCAGCCCCTTTGTTGTATGTTCTTAACATGCCTCAGCGTATGAAGGTTCTTGCTGCCCCACGGCTGGATCCCTGGAACCCACATGGGAGACAACTGACTCCACAAATCGTCTCTGACCACACACAAACATGCACGCATGCAGTAAAAGAACAATACGAGAAGTAGAATAAACAACAAAAACTCACACAGAGCAGTCGCTAGTCAAGAACTTCTGGTGGGGCCTCTGACAGGGAAGACATGGACATGCACGGGCTTGGATAATGAAACAGGGGACAGGCTCAGGAGGAGTAGGAGCCAGGGAGAGAGGTGGGCAATGTTGGCCAATGATACAATGTACACTGGCAGGTATCTTTCCACAGGAAGACCGTCTGGTTTCTCGCTGACAAGGTGACTCCGAGAGATCGCTGGGACAGTTGAGAAAGTGTTGGGGCAGAGACAGCCACTGCTTTGTGAGCCCACAAGGCTGTATGGCTGGCTCTACAGGGCAGCTAGGTGGGTGTCCCTTTGTCTAGGTTTAGTACTCGAACTTGTCTACTTTCCATTACTAAAACAATAGCAGAGGCCGTCTGCAATAGAAAGGCCTCTTCAACTCCACAGTTCTAGAGGTTCGACTTCACGGTGCTGGTACCGGGCAGGCTCTGGTGAGGGCCCAGAAGCCACAGGGCAAAGGGGCAGAGGGAAAGGCTAGGAAGGGGACAGGCTAAGGACTCTGGATACTGGCCAGGGTCTTACAAGAACAGCATTACTCTCTTCTGAGGCAGTGTCCTCACCCACTATCAACACTGCCACACTGGGGGCGAAGCTGCAACACGCAAACCCTTGGGGGACACACTCCTACTGGTGTCCCCAGGGCGAAGTTCAGCAATGTGTGTGTTCATAAGCACCCACACAGTGTCTGGAGCGTCCTATGTCCCTCAAGTGCCAAGGAATCCTGAGAACTAGGGAAATCTCTGGCCCCAATGGCAGACACGGAAAACAAGCACTTGACAGAGCCGGTTACAGCGCCGGTTACAGTGCCGAGGGCTCCAAATGCCAGCGGCTGCCTCCAAAAACCATGGCACTTCTCAAGACTCAGAAGAGGGGACGCCTAGCAGCATTTACACCCTTTCTGATAGAAATTCCAACTTCTAAACATCTGTCTTCCAGAAAACGTTTGAGAACACTGTACCCACTTGGGAAGTGTCCGGCTCAGGCTGGGACGTAGCGGCTCGTTTCCTTGGCTCACACTCCTTTACTGTCTTGGGGCAGAATGTCTAAGTTACAGAGAGCTGGTCAATGAACAGGAATCTGGCATGTCAGCCCCCCACCACGTGCCCATTTTCCCACAGCCAACAGCCTGGAAATAAATCTGGGCCTTTCCTGGGGAAGGGAGGTACCATTATAAATAGGCTTGTGTTTGTAAACAGGCCAGTGACCCTATACACCGGCTCTACGCAGAAACACCGGCTCTACGCAGAACGCAGTCTGTCACGAGCGTCTTTTCCCAGGGCACGGCGAAAGCTAGAGGATTCGGGTTTCCGCCCTGTCTTAGTCTATAAATCCTTGCTGGCAGGTAGCTGGGAAGCAGCTGCCGATTCCGGTTGTGCTCTGGATCACAGGAAGCCACCTTTAACCTCCCCGCTGTTGTCTGTCTCCCCAAACGTGACAAAAGAACAGCTGTAAGCACATGCCAGCTGCTGAGAGGGTCTGCCTGGAGCACTGGAGGAAGCCTGTTCAGCCGCAGCACCAGCCGCTCTAAGGGAAGACAACCGAGCTCACTTCCTGACGGTCTCACTACACAATGTATCTGCAGCATCCGGACCATGATGCTCCACAGTTCCCACTCCCCCTCCAGCCTTCGTCCCCGAGCTCCCTCGATGAGATCTCTTTCCAAAATCCTGTGCAGATGTCAGTGAAGTCCTGTTTAGACACCGCCCCCAACTCCCCCATAACCTCCTGCCTTACATGTAGACAGGACTACCTTTCACTGCCCACCTTCTGCCCATTCTCAGGTTTCCCATGGGTCAAACTCAGTTCTGCAAGCTCCGCCATTGGTTCTGTGATCGTTGGTGCCTGGGCTCACACACTGCACACTCTGCACAAACTGTTAGTGCAGAGATATGAATTTATTCAATTACTCCCCATATTTTAAAATGTGAAATTAAAAACAAACAAACAAACAAAAAACAACTTACAAAAGGCAGTCTGGGGGCAACTGGGTAATTTATAAAGGAGATATTAGACAATGGTCTGAATTTTAGTGCTCCATGGAGGAGGCCTTATTATATTTAAATACCTTCCTTCTAACTTCATTCCTTATTTTATTTTAGGTTTACAAACCAACAAAACTGAGCTAAAGGAACTGAGAGCACCTATACATTTTTTGCCTCCCACTCTGCAGTTCTTCTATTAGCAATGTTGCCCACCAGGCTGTGTATTTGTTAAAAATCAATAAACCTTCCAAGTGTGCTGGTGCCCTTAATCAATCTCAGCACTAGGAAGGCAAAGACAGATGAATCTATGTGAGTTCAAGGCCAGCCTAGTCTACAAAGCAAGTTCCAGGTCAGTCAGGGCTATACAGCAAAACCCTTTCTCAAACAAAACAAAAACCCAATTACAAAATCAATGAACCTATACCCACACATTATCCCGACTCTCAGTTTTCTGTGGTTCGGTGTAGGTGCTACACAGTCTAGGGTTTTGCACAGATGTAAACAACATGTGTCTATTATTAGAGCATCAGAATAGACTGGCTACCTAAAAGGACTCTGTGATACTTATTATTAAAAGGGATGCACGATAAAAGCATTGTGAGGTGGGCTGGAGGAACGGTTCAGTGGGTACGAGTACTTGCTGCTCTTCCAGAGAAAGGGGGTGTGGTTCTCAGCATTCCGTATCACTAACACTCTAATTACAGCTCCAGGTGATAGGATCCCCCCTTCTAGAGTCCATACCCAAATACATGTAGTATACACGCATGTGCCCACGTACACACAGACAAACATAGACACAAAAATCAACCAAGCAATACAAAAGAAAATTGGGGAAATTTATACTCAACTTGATCAGTAAAAAAGTGTGTGTGTGTGTGTGTGTGTGTGTGTGTGTGTGTGTGTGTGTGTGTATGAAGACACACTGGCACTCTTATGGCCAACTCACTGTTGGCCTGTGAGGTAATTGCCAGAGAATGCTTGCCATAGAAGCCTAGAGACCCAAGTTTGATCCCTCAGACTCCACATAAAGGGACTGGGAGAGAACAGACCACGCGTAGAACACTGTGGCACACATGCCCTCACACACGCGCGCGTGCGCACACACACACACACACACACACACACACCATGCACACATACTAACACAATAATAATAAGCAACAATTTAAAAGCAATATATTGACTGTCAAACTGACAGGCTCTAGTAAGAAACTATACCTAGTAGTATTTAGACTAGGTGAGCCCCTGGCTCGGCCTGGGAAGCATTATCTTGATTCGGGTAATGAGACGGGAGGATCCACCCAAGAGGTGGGCAGCACCACTTCCTGGCTGGGGTCCTGCACTGATGACAGCTAGGCAAGCAGCAGCATTCAAGGTTGACGGCAGATACAATAGGACCTGCTGCCTCAAGCCCCTGCTGTAATGACTTCCCCACCAGAATGGCCTGTGACAACCACACACTGTGCCGGAATAACCCTGTCATCTTTAAGTCACATTTGCCAGGACACTAGGGAAGTCGCAGGAACACAACTAGTAAGTCTGCCGAGTCTTGGTGTCATACACAGTCACCATGCTGTTCTTTACATTTTCATAAAAGAAACAAACAAACACCAGGAAATGGAGTCACCAGAACCAGAAAGTATAGTACCAAGATTAGCTTTGAGGTGTCACAACAATGCTCTTCTCATTGTGGGTCAAGGTGCTCGGCTTGACAATGCTGCTTGACCTCCACTCGCTGCTCCAAGCAGTGGCTGGGCAAGCAACTGCACGGTAACTGATTTTTCAGAAGCAAAGGATTTCCAGGGAGAAGGACGCTGAGCAGTCATTATGTCCCAGTTACATCCCATTAACTGAAGTAGCGTCCACACCTAAGCCCTTTCCTTCTTACTCAATATCACGTGTCTCATGTCGGAAGCAGAATCACTCGCGGGGAGTGGTGGTGGCGGTGGCAGTGGGGATGGCAGTGGGGGTGGGGGTGTCCTTTTGGCTTTCCTTTGGCACCAGTGTGTTCAAAGAAGCCTACAAGGAGATGATCAACTGTCCTGGTCTGCCCAGGACTGTCCTGGGCAAACCAGAGCAGCTGGTCCCCTGATGTGCCAGGAGCCCTTAGAACTGAACTTTGAAGATCTGGGGGTGTGGGCTGCGCGGAGGGCTGTATCACTACAAGGATGAGCAGGGGTCAAGACCAGAATGTGACAAACTGAAATGACAGAGTTTTCTATGACAGCAGCCACAGAGCAACTTCAAATGCCTCGTTGCATAGTGTCCTTAGTGGGCAACGTCTCTGAAGGTCATCTAATGCGGGGAAACAAAGGAGAAAGGAAACTCACTGTAAAAACGTCATCATCTCCCAGCTCGGCCTCGTTGTGAATAGTGGAAGATGAGGTGGTGGAGCCTAAAAGACAAGAACGCAATCAAATCAATCAAATCAGTTGTGGATAACTGACTTCAATCATTTAAAAAGTGTAAAGTGTGGTGGCTAGTGTATGTCTTGTTTTCCTTCCTTTAGTGCTGAAGACTGAACTCAGAACCTTATGCATGGTAGGCAGGTCACATCTACCACCGAGTCTCATCCCCGGTCTTTAAAAGCATATGGTGTATTTCTTCCTCTCTTTATTTTAGCATTAGTAGGGACTGACCCTGGGGCCCCATGGACACCACGGGCAAACTCTACCACTGAATTATCATCACTAATAATCCCTATCCTGAAAAAAAAAGTGTTATCTTAAAGTATCTTCCACTCTGTCAGGACACCGACCCTAGCGTATAATCACACGGGGATTCAGTATTTTAAATCATTCCCCTTGACTCTAGCCATGATGCTCCCCAAATTAATTTTGCCTGCTGTGGTTCCCATTACTTTAACTTTTGTACCAAAGGAAGGGAAACGCCAAAGCTCTCTCAGCTAGACCTACTCAGCCTCAGAAAAAGGGGGGCTTTCACTGCCCTGATCTCCTCACCTCCTGCTGAAGAAGCCCCAATCCCCGCCTCTCCTTCTGAACTCAGACCCTGCACTCCCTGGCCATACTATGGGAGCTGTGTTGTTAGCAGGCACGTGCTGTCAGAACCCCAGGACTTGGCATTGCTTTTTCCAGGTCAAAACTGAGGCTTCTGTTAGAAAATCCAGCTAATCCCATCATGAGATGGCCTGGTGGTTCAAGTTCAACTTTCTTGTTCACTTCTTTATCTAGCTGCAAACAGTGAAGCAACCCCACGTCTCCCATGAACAGGAGCCAGGAATGTGGTGGTCAATTCAATAGATATACCTGAAGAGAAACTCAAGTCTTTATACATATATAAAGTGGTGTGTGTGTGTGTGTGTGTGTGCGTGCGTGAGAGAGAGAGACAGACAGACGAGAGAGAGAGAGAGAGAGAGAGAGAGAGAGAGAGAGAGAGAGAGAGAGAGAGAGGGAATATTTCTGGAAACTGGTCATTTCCCTCCACCATGTGGGTGCCAGGAACCAAACTCAGGTTGTCTGGCTTGGCAGGAAGCAACGTTACCCACTGAACCATCTCCCTAGTTCAAATCTCATCTCTTAAGCAAATGAAATAATCATTTTGGTAATCATTTCTTTCAATCCTGACTTTGGTGTCACCACGCCTCAGGGTCCCAGTACCTTAAACACTGACTTGTGACTAAACTGTGCAGAGTGGAGAATTTGAATGCTTATGGCCGAAGGCCCCTCAAGGCTGTGGTCGTGCGCTGCCTGCACCCCAGCAGAAACAACCCTTTCGATTTGTAGCAAATTCACCGTTCAGCCCCCTAACAGTTAAAAACAGGTTGAATTGCCATTTGATGACGAGAGCGTTTCACTATCGTCTTAGAACTTACTTTTTTTTTTTTTATGTCTATGGAGTATTTTTGCCTGCACGTTCGTATACTAATTGTGCATTTGGTGTCCCAGGAAGCCAGAAGGGGATCTCCTAAAACGAGTTATAGGCTGTGAACTATCATGTGGGTGCTGGGAATCGAACCCTGGTAACGTGAAGAGCAGCCTGTGCTCTCAACCACTGGGCCGTCTCTCCAGGCCATTTCACCATCTTCTCACCACTGTCATAAATTCAGTAATAAGATATCTTAAAATATTTCTCCTGTATAAAATTATTCATTGCTATTCTCAATCTCTGAAGGCTGTTGATGACTGTAAATATCTTTCAAACGCACTTTCTTTAAATAGTAAGTTCTAGGGATGGGGTCCCCTCCTCTGCCCCCTGCAGGTTCCAGGGACAGGATTTGGGTTGTCAGGCTTTCACTTCAAGGGCTTTAATCACTGAGCCGTCTGGGGGCCCCCACTTTACACTTTTCTTTTCATTTTTTTGGGGGGTGGGGCAGAGTCTCTCTATACAGTCCTGGCTATCAGTGGGAACTTGTTATGTAGACCAGGCTGTCCTCAAATTTAAAAAGATCCTCCTGCGTCTGCCTCCCGAGTGCTGGGGTTAAAGGTGAGTGCCACAACAACCAGCACATGATATAGTTTTAAATTCTATTAACTTGAAATAGTGTAAGAATCCTATTGTTCTATAAATAAAAAAAAAGGAATCCTATTGTTTATGTGCATTTGCACACAAGAGAAGTAATTTGTAACTTATTCTTTCTGTGCAGAGTTCCAGCCTTTTATGTTTCAAATTAAATACCTGGCTTAGTTTCTTTCTTTTCTTCCCTTCCCTTCCATTTTTTTTTTTTTTTTTTTGAGACAGGGTTTCTCAGTAGCTAAGGAGCCAGTCTTAGAACCCGCTCTGTAGACCAGGCTGGCCTTGAACTCATAGATATCTGCTTGCCTCTGCCTCCTGAGTGCTGGGATTAAGGTCTTGAACTAACAGAGACCTACTTGCCTCTGCCTCCCAAGTACTGGGATTAAAGGTATACGTCCAGCTGGCTTAGTTTGTTTTAAAATAAAAAACAAAAATTAGATGTATGGGTGCTTTGCACGCATGTAAATATGCAGACCACGCATGTGCAGTGTCTGTAGAGGCCAGAAGAAGGCGTTGGCTTCGTTGGAACTTGGGCTACTGGTGGCCATTAGCCAAGTTTTAGGCGCTGGGAGGGTTGGAAATCTAACCTGGGTCCTCTGCAAGAGCTGCCACTGCCCTCAACTGCTGAGCCATCTGTCCCACCCCAGCTCACGTTCTTCTAAGGGACCCCTTTGTGTTATACACTAACTACTGACATGAAACAGTAAACAATCTCAAGAGCAGGCACATCCCTTTCGATGGCCGGCATTGGTGAAATGGGGGAACCACAAACCCACAGGGAAACTTCCTACAAACAAGCCACGTATATAAGATGGCAGACTGTGGGAATGAAAAAGAACCCGGAACACTCCACAGTCCCTCTAAGGGTGCAGTGACAAATCCGGTACCTTCTATAAGGTCTTCAATGGCTTTTCTCACGCCCCTGTCAAAGGCTCGTGCATCCGCAGGGCTTTGGAAAGTAAGGCCAAACTTCCTATTGTCAACTTTCCAATGATGAAACGTCGGATTGGCTTTGGTGTAGACCAAGTCCTTTCTGACATAGCATTCCAGTACCACCTGAAGGATTGAAACACAGGCTGGTTACTCGTGGGACAGTCATGGCGGTGTCTGTTGCAAGCTTAACCGAGAACCATCACTGATGGCCACTAACGGAAGGACAGCGGCCCCCGGTCTTCATGTGTGTACCTCTCCAGGTGGAAGAAACAGATGATTCCCACTGACCACCAATCTCTGCTGTTCCCTGCACACGGGCTCAGTTAAATCTCACTGTCCTGTCTTCCTGCACCCCACTCCTCCTTCTCCCGGCCCCTCAGTGTTGGGGCTTCTGTCCTGTTGTCGCCTGCCTTCCCTCCTGGTCCGGACAGGTCTGTGTCTGTGGATTCAACAAACTGAACATGACTAAATCTCTCCCAGCTTCTTCACATCCGGCACTGTCAACCCTGGTCTGCTCACTCGCTCTGGCTCAGAACTCCTGTGGCTATCTCTGCGTTGTTTCTCTGTCCCCCTACGCTGTCAGTCACCGGGTCCACTTCCTGTGTGTATGGCCTCCCAGTCAGCTGCTGCAGTTCTAAGCTGGTGGCGTTACTACTAACTGTACATTAGGATTATGAACGCTCTCTGTGCTCCTAACGACCGAGCCTAAGGAATGGCTTTTCATCTTTACACAGAACCTGGTCCTGTTTCCCTAAGACTGAAAACACCATCTTATGAGCAAGAACAAGACTGTGTTCTGAAAACACCGAGGAACTGAACGGGGTCACATGACTCCCCAGGACTTCCCAGATTCTACTCGCTCCATTCACAATTAATTCTGTTCCGGATTCAATATTCTCTAATAGTTTCTCACCTAATTAATCTTAGATGGCAAGATGCACTATAGCTTAACTCCCCTTCTAATCAGCGCTCTTGATGACAGACACAGTTTATTTCATGTCTTAGAAGCTTTGCAATCCAGCAAATATCAACTTCATATTCTCATTAATAAAAATCCCAAACTATTCAACAGCTTTATTACAAACACCAAAGCGACTCTACAGGGTTTTCACAGCCTTGACCGTGTTTTGCAAAGTCCCGCCATTAACACCATGTAAGCTTGTCAATCTAGCCTAAATGAAGGGCAAGAGAATAAAGGTTTACCTAAATTAGGGTAAATCAAAACTAAAGAATAGTACAAATTTCAAGAATATGTCAAAGCAGTAAGAAATAAAATACTGCTTACTAAATGTTTTCTAAATTAATAACAATAGTATAATTGGCATATTAAAAGCAACACTGAATGTTAATTTTATAACATTGTATTGAAGAGGACAGCTCCTTATAATTCTATTTATGATTAAATTGCTTATCATGGTCATTTTCCCCTAAGAATAGCCCAATGACTAAATGCCAGCCCAGCTTCGTTCCAAACTGGGGAAGTCCGAATAATCAAGGCTTTAACTAACAAATGTCACCCATTTTAGAATCCAAAGGCTTCAATTCAAAGCCCCAAGTTATTAATTTTTTTCTTTGCTAAAACAAAGAGACTCAATTTTCCCGTATTTTTAGAATGAAAAAAAAAAAATTAGTCTCTGGCTATCATTGTCTAACCGTTTCTTTTCGGTAGCTTTGAACTCTCCAAGTATTTGAAGATGACCTTCTAAATCCTCCTGCATGCTGGGATTACAGGCTGTGTCTCAAACCAAGCTGGGGACGGAACCCACGACTGTGTGCACGCTAGTCCCCTACCAACTGAGCCCCTGCCCCGGCCATGTTCCTCTCCCACTCCAGTAACCCCAGATTTGTTTCCCAAGGTCGTGGAGAGCACAGACCTGGCCCTTGTTCCTTCTTTACATATGAACTGTGTTTCAGCAGAACCATTCCTATAAATTGCTTCTGCAATGGCTCTTTTGTTTTCCTTAAAATGATGCCTTGTGGGGCTGGAGAGATGATGGCTCAGCTATTAAGAACAATTGCTGCCCTTGCAGAGGACCCAGATTCAGTCCCCAGCACCCACAAGGTGGCTCTTAACCATCCGTAACTCCAGTTCTATGGGATCAAACAACCTCTTCTGACCTCTGTGGGTACTAGGCACACATGCAGTACACATACAAGCAAACAGCAAAACATTCATAAACATAACATAAAAATGAAAAAAAAATCATGTCTTGGGGAATATGTGTGTATTCATGTATGCAACCTAGTGGAAGATCATGTGCTTAACATGCCTAAGGTCCTGGATTTGATTTCTAGCAGAAAGAGAGAGAGAGAGAGAGAGAGAGAGAGAGAGAGAGAGAGAGAGAGAGAGAGAGAGAACACGAGAACGGAAGTTAAACAGACACCTCCAACATTCATTCAAGAGACAGGAGTTAACGATTCTGTTCAATGACTGTGTGATGTTCTCCTATACAGACATGGATTCATTTAACCACAGACCATATACATGGCCCCTCTCACAAACAACACTACCATCTATGCTGTTACACATAAATAGTTCCCCAAATCTGATCTGTGGGCTTCTGAGTACCTCCTTAATCTCCATCCCCTTTCCTGTAGTCCCAAGTGGGAGAGCACCACCCTAGCACTTCTGCCATCTTCCTCTGTGTGGACCTTTCTGCGGGAAAGGGAGGACAATATAACTGCAGCACAGTAGCACGAAACCCGCAGTGCGGCAGTGGTGTGTGACTTAAAGCCTTCACCAAGCACGAAGTCCGCTCAGGTTACTCAGGAACGTCCTTAATACTTCACAGCATGATCCAAAGCAGACACAACTGGATTCTCACACCAGCTTCTTTATACTCAGCCTTTGGTGGGAACACACTGCTTTGGTAGGTACCAGTGATGAAGAAAGCCCGGCTTACACAGACAGATACAGGGTCAGAATAGAGCGGGTTCCCAAGCCTGCCCTCTTCTGAACAAGGAAGCAGGGTGACTGTCGCCGTACTGGCTGGTACGACTGTCTCTTCTGTGCAGCGGGCTCCTTTGTAGGCTGAATTAACTTCTTCCCTTTCCCCTCCATTTTAGGATTGGGTCTCTCGTGTAGCCCGGGATGGCCTTGGATGTGATGAACAGCTGAACCTGACCTCAAACTCCCGATCTCCCTGCCTCCACGTCTCAAGTGCTGGGACTTCAGGCATGTGCCATTGCCATCAGCACAGATTGCTCTCTGGGAATCATCATTTTATTAAAAGATCAACCAAGAGACCAGGTATAGCTAATTGGGTATTTGGCAGAGATTTTCTTGAAAACGAGCAAACTGAGTTCGCTGTCTCGAAGGAAATAACTGGACACTCCCACTCCTAATAATAAAATCTGAACTTACAAGTTAAAAAAATCAGAGTTTTGGACAGTAACCGATAATTAAACACTTTTTCCCCCAATTATTATTTTGCTTTATATGTATGGATGTTTTGCCGCATGTAAGCCTGCGTACCATGGGAATGTCTGGAGTCTGTGGGGGCCAGAAGAGAATGTCAGATCGTCTGGGGCTGCAGTTACAGATGGTGATGCATTGCCATGTGGGTTTTGGGAATTGAACCCAGGTCCTCTCTGATAAACCATCTGTCCTCTGACCTACTTTTTTAAGAAAGAGATTTTACGTATTTATATGTGCATCAGTGTTTTGTCCACATGTATGATAGTGCAAAAGTACCAAGATTCACTGGAACTGGAGTCACGGACAGTTGTGAGCTGCCACGTGAGTGCTGGGAATTGAACCCGGGTCCTCTGTAAGAACAGGAAGTGCTCTTAACTGCTGAGCCCATCTCTCTAGCCCTGCCTTCCGACTATGAAATATACACTGTGGAATGTATGCACACACAGTGTCATGAAATAATTGACAGGCGAGTGGGGGAGACATAAGGGGGTGTGGAGCGGGTATGATAGCATAGGGCTGTGATCTAGCTCCAGGGAGGCAGAGGCATAGTAGCTGCCAAGTTCAAGGCCAGTGAGGACTGTGTGATGAGAGCTTGTCTCAAAGACGGGCTGGGGCTCTAACTCAATCCCTGGGCCTTCCTAGCCACAAAGGACATAAAGCAAAAAAGAAATCTCTTTGTATACTGCTGGATGAAATGTGACGTCATCCTGAAGACTGGCCCGATCCAACAAACACACGTTCTCTTCTCCAGACAACCACAGAATCAGGCCCGAGTAAGACATTCGTGCAAGATGAAGGATTAAACAGCAGTTTCCACGGAAGGAAGCATGAGAAACAATGGTGGGCTAGGGGTGCAGCTTGGTTTGAAGGAGGCCTTCCTATTGTCCAGGATGCCCTGGGTCCCCAGCATCGGATAAACCGGGCACATAAACACATGCCTGTACTATTGGGAGACAGAGCAGGAGGATCAGAAGTGCAAGGTCATTCAAGAACTGGGGCCAGCCTGGACTACCTGAATCCCTGTCTTAAAAACCAAGCCCACCAGGCAGATCTCTAGGACAGCCGGGGCTACACAGAGAAATCCTGTCTCCAAAACCACCCCACCCCACAAAAAAAAAAAAGAAAAAGAAAAAAAAAAGAAAATGTTACCAGTTACGTTCTGATATACAATCTAGGAAGAATATCTACAATTATAAGAAAGGGGGACAGATTTGGGGGCACAGACCTGAGTCCCAACACACTTTCTTCTTAATCCCAGCATTTAGGAGGTAGAGCAAGGGTGATAAAAACTGAACATGTTGGAGGTCAGTCTGGACTATACTGTTGAGTTTCAGGCCAGTCTAGGCCGCAAAGCTTCAGTTTGCATACAATTTCTCAGCAGCCAATTATCAAAAATTCTCTGACAACTTATAAATGGGTAAATGTAGAAGCAATGTCAGTTAAACTCACAGACTCCAATACAGAAGTAAAACACACGCACATGCACGTGTACACACATACGCGCGCAAACACACACATACAATGTTGACTTCTAGAACCTTGGAACAAATCCCCATACACTCCTATGAAAAAAGCACTTCGTGCCCAGCTGATTACAGGGAACGAGGCCTCCAACTCAGGCTCGGCCAACCACCACCTCACATTCCCCCTCAAGGTTAAAGGGGCTTCCTTCAACGACCCACCCCCTTTCAGAGCTCCTTCAGAGCCTCAGGGGCTCCATTGCCTCACAGAGCAGGGAGATCAAAGAGATGCCACTGAAGCTGCAAATGTTGTAGGAGTGGGAGCCGGAATCCAGATTTCCCAGAGCGAAGCAGGCAAAGTGGGGGTTAGGAAAATAAAGCACAGCAGGTGGACGGATGTGGGACAGAATGCCACCAGGTGCGAAGTGTCGACAGAGTGCAGGGAGCAGGAGGAGGTAGGGAGAGATGGGGAAAACGGTGGTGGGGAAAAGGAAGACCTGGAGGATGGCATCATCCGGAACCCAGGGAAGCAATGCAGTGTATTATAACATGGAGACAGTCTCTTCCCCCTTTTGGATGTGGCATGAATACAACAGAGGTTATTCATGTCAGGTCCTTGGACAGAAAGGAAAACATTTGTAGTTACTATGTATAAGTCACTGGGAAGACTCAAGTTCAAAATGCAGTTTGAAAGGAAGGGGATGGGTTAGACCGTCTCAACTTGGGCTATTTTAAACCTGGGTGTGGTGGTACAGGCCTGTAATCCTGGAAGTTGGGAGTAGTAGACAGGAAGATTAGGAGTTCAAGGTCATCCCTGGCTACAAAGCCAGTTTGGGCTATAGGAGAGCCTATCTCAAAAAGCCAGAAATGGAGACAATTCTAGGTTGACAATCCAGAAGAAACCCAGGAGAAATAGCCCTAAGTATCCAGAACCCTTCACACGAAGACAGTCTGATAACAGACTAGAAAGGGAGGATGCAAATCAAAGAATCTCTATTGAAATTCTGCAGAACAAGAATGCCGATGAAAGGGAAAAAAGAAAAGAAACACATTTTTAAAATCTAAACAAGGCAGGTAAAGATGAACACCTCATAACACCAGGGCAGAACACACAGAAGGAAAGTTCCAGGAGATAGACACGCAAAGGACACTGGCAGGTAACTCAGTCACGCAAAGGACTAAAAACACTTATTTTTGTGTGTGCACGTGTGCGCGGGCATGCGTGGAGGTCAGAGGGCAGCCCACAGGATTCTGTGCTCTCTTACTATGTGGGTCCCACGGACTGAACTCACCGTTAGGCTTGGCTGCCTGAGCCCTCAGACGCTGGGCCATCTGGCTGGCAAGCGACAGCTTTTTAGCAAGTAGGAAACCCTATGAGGTCATTCATAAGAAATCAACGGAGACTACTATTATTTTATTGAAATGAGAGCTATTTAAAACCTATGACCTCAAAGGTTAAAGGAAAATCTCACACAGTAACAGCTATACACTAAAGGTCATGAAAATCAGGCCCCAAATTCCTATATTCTCTCTCTCTCTCTCTCTCTCTCTCTCTCTCTCTCTCTCTCTCTCTCTCTCTCGTTGATGTTTGTTTTGTTTTTTCAAGATAGGGTTTCTCTGTGTATCTGTGTAGCCCTGGATGTACTGGAATTCACCTTGTAGACCAGGCTGGCCTTGAACTCAGAGCTCAACGTGTCCGTCCACCTTCTTCTACTTCCCAAGTCTGGGATTAAAGACATGAGCTACCACTGCACGGCTTCTAATTATTTCTTTAAAATCAGAAACCGTGGAATGTGGAAAAACGCAGTTAAATGTGTCTTCACGATACTATGGTGATGAGGGGGACACTAAGGCGATGGCCTAATAGCGGAATGCCACACTAGTGTGTGAGCAGAACAGGAAAGCCCTTGAAGAATGTCAGCGACAAGGAAGTGAGATGACGCACAGCTCTTCACACACCGACAAAAGGCGTGTGAAAAAGAAAACACGCACAGCTGTGCGCCATGATGCTGCTTCAATTTGGGGGGGGTCTGTGTAATGCTGTACCAAATATGGTCCCCAAGAACACGAAATCATTCCCTGAGCATCAGCTAACTAGTGGGCTAACCTTGGGCTTAGCTGGGGGCACGCACGTGCCAGGCACATGGTAGCCAAGCCACTTTTTTTCTAAAATCTTATTTATTTTTCTTCTCTGTGTGTGTGTGTGTGTGTGTGTGTGAGAGAGAGAGAGAGAGACAGAGAGACAGAGAGAGAGACAGAGACAGAGACAGACAGACAGAGAGACAGGGTCTCTCTCACTGTGTAGGCTGGTCTGGAGCTGGCTGTGTTGTAAATCAGGCTGGCCTTGAACTTAAAGAGAAATCTGCCCACCTGCCTCAGCCTCCCAAGTGCTAGGATTAAAGGTGTGCACCACCAAATCTGGCCACTTCGTTTTCTTTATAGTGTGGTCACACTGCCTACACTGGGAGAATTTTTAGGAAGAAATAAAGTGTACAGTGGCATTCCAGTTAATGTATCAGTGATATTTACAAGCTATTCTCTCTTATCTATTTGGTAATTTTCTTCAACCATAAGAAGTGGTTGGGGGGGTAAAAAAGAAAGAGCCTATCTACACACTTCATACATAAAACCTGTCCAGCTCTCAAATGCAGCACCAACTTAGCGTGGAGCCACGAGCATTTCCTCTGGGAGACCTTACCCAATGCATCACACTTTCAGTTACTGTAGGTTCTGAATCTCTACTTCCAACGACAGTGGAAAGCAGACTATGCTGAGCGTAGTCAGTCTAAAGGAGACTTAGAATCGGGGACACCCGGCACCCGGCACAGAAGTGCTTGCCCACCCTGCGCAAGGCTCTGGGTTCAATCCTGGCCAAGAGAGTAGGCAGGAAGGCGAGGGAGACTAGCATGGACTGGGGACGTAGTTCAGTGGTAAAGCACATGCTTGGCACGCATGGGGCCCTAGAGCACAAGCTCTGGCAGTACCCACCCTCCAAAGAATCAACTGGGCTCAGACGGTCTATCTTCCTCCCTATCAGAGACCGTCGTGTAACTGGTCGTCCAGGTTCCTCCATGACACTGCATGCTATTGCATCCTTGGGGTAAGACTCACTTTCCCATGCATTTTGTTTTGTTTTGTCTTTTTGACACAAGGTTTCCCTGTAGCTTTGGAGCCTGTCCTAGAACTAGCTCTTGTAGACCAAGCTGGCCTCGAACTCACAGAGATCCACCTGCCTCTGCCTCCCATGCATTTTTCTAAGCATGTGCAATTACTTATAGAAGTGCCATGTTACTGTGTGTGATTTTCTTATCCCAAAGCTGCTTTGCTAATATTACAAAATAAAGGCTGTTATGTGTTGGTGTGGTGTGTGTGCACTTTAGTGAGCGGAGGCGAGAGGAGGACGTCAGGGGCCCTGCTTTCCCACCTGCCACCTATTCCTCTGCTTCGGGTGCCTCACTGAACCTGGAGCTAAGGCTGGGGTCAGAAAGACGTGGGGATCCTCTGTCTCTGTCTCCCACAGTGCTGGGGGTACAGGCCAGCGTGTTTTTATGTGGCTACAGGGATCCAAACTCAGGAGGTCTTCATGCTTGCACAGCAAACGCTCATATACTCCAGGCCATGTCCCCAAGCCCCTAAGCTCTGGTTTCTTTCAGACAAATATTTATTTAGAAGGAACCAATGCTAGGTGATGCTGTCTCCCGCGTTACCTTCTCCCACCTAAATCTCCCATGGAAAACCCTGATTCCAGTTTACTGTTACACGACTTGTAATGACAAAGAACATGCTTTTGATTCTAATACCTGTCATAACTGCACACCTTGATCAATCAAAGATGCAGACAAGATGGTCGAATACCCTTGTGGCATGCGCTCTATATGGTGTGCGGCCAAGAGACAGCACTGGAAAGGGAGGATTATATGTACAGAAACCAGTCATTGCAATTTTAACGCCCGCGATGTGGGTCTGTCATTACCAGTTTGTCTTTCTGTCGTTCACCATGGATGAGAAAGCCGCTTCGTCCATTGCCTTCAGGGTGCATCACCTTACACACCCCAACGCGACTGATCCCGCCTCCTTCCTGTGGGAACCATCCCCCGCTGGAGTCATCTCTGGTCATAACCACAGCCTTGACACGCACAATATAGCTGTCACTAAAACGACAACAAGAAGGGGCATGACAACAGTCTAGTAGCTGCAGAACACACTTCCCAGGGCAAGACACTTCTCTCGACTTGTCGCAGAAATATGGTTGACAATATAACCCAGAATGGGAGTCCGTCTTGACATTTAGGAAAAACGGCATGTATCGTAATACCACAGTGCATCTTAGAAGAGACACCCACTGATTAACAAATCTTCCTTACGAGTCTTTGAAGACCACACGGGAATTATGTCCTCCAGTTTCCAGGTGCTGCACATGAACAGAATGAATAAACTGATCTCCAGAATTTGACGTCTGGGCTGAAACGCCAAGCCTATTAACTTAAAAGGATGTTACAACTTTAATCTTTTAAACCTAGTTTACAAGAAATGACGAACCTTTAACATGTTATGACGTTGGGAATTCTATTTAGCAAGCAATATCAAAATTCACTTCTAAATTACAAAGTCCCCGTCCCATGCACCATTTCCATAGGCGGGAAGGCTTCAATTCACCCCACAGCCCTGTAGCCTTTGCTTGTGATTTCCATCTTCTCGGTCGAAATATATGAATCTGCCTAAGCTCTACTGTACTATGGCCAAAGATCCCCTTTCTTCCAAAGACCAACTCATGCTTCTTTTCATTGTTGGTTTGAGGATAAATAATTCTGGCTTGATTATTTTCTTTCTTTGCATATAATTCATTTGTTTGTCTTGCCCATGAGAACACACACTGCCATCTTCTATGTCAGGCCCTGTACGGAGCTGAGGGAAGCAGTAACAGAATGACAGGACTGTGTCTCACCTCAGCACTCTGGGACAAACGCCACAGTCTCAGAGACAGCCTGTCTCCCATGCCTCTGCTCCCCTCTCACCCAAACTTCCTGTGATCTGCTACTGTGATTTAATTTCTTCCCACGTCCTGTCCCACACAAAAGTCCCTTCTGCGCTCTTCACCTAGACTCAGGGAAGGCGCCTGTGGCAGCTCTCTCAGGCTAACGCGCCCTTGCCCTAGACGTGTGTGTGTGTGTGTGTGTGTGTGTGTGTGTGTGTGTGTGCGCGTGCCGCTAAGCCATTCTCTACCTGCTGAGTTTTCTTCAACTCTGGGTTCCACACCCCAACCCCAATTCCAGGAAGACTTTACCAGCCAGGCAAACTGCCTCTCCCTCTGCACACCCCCTAGTTGTGCCACTCATGTCCCCGAGGGATTTCCCGACACCGCTGTATCTTGCTTCTGGAACTCTCTCCCTTCCAATGCCTTTGCATTCAACCACGGCTATCTATGTCCAGAGCACCAAGTCAACCCCTGGTTGGGTACCACCTCCAAATCTCATTTATTTTTTTCCTTTCGGATAGTCTCATGAAGCCTAGGTTGCAGATGAGGCTGATTCTCCTGTTTCCATAGCCTCAATTACATGCAGGTGTGAGCCATCGCCAACAACCCTACTGTCCAACCATGACTTCCTGCTTTCACAGTTCCCCCCACACACACACTAGGGCCAGGGGTCTCCTGCTGACTACCTCTTCCCGCCCTGCTTTCTACTCCTCTCCACTGGGCTCTCTCAGGCCGCTGCATTCAGTCACAGGGAAACCCCACTGCACTTTGCTCACAGGGCTTATTCTAAGCCACAGCCACTGACTGTAAGCGGGGCTACGTTCTGCTACATCTGCCCTCTGCCTAAATGACTTCAGAGAGCCTGCTGCCTCCTGGCTCCAAGGTGATGGATGCCCTTGTTTTGTTGGGAAAACCAACCCAGCCAACTGAGCCCTACCCCCATGCCTGTCATGTCTGCACAACCTCTCCAGTCACACTGGCTGATCCACACCCCATTCCTCCACCTCAACATTGCTCTATGCCAACAATGCCCGTCTTCACACTTCTGCCCAGCCTCCTACCTGCCAAGACCCAGACCAGTGACAACAGTGGGTGATGACATGTCTCTGCTGAGGTGTCTAAGCCATCTCAAGCAATACGTGTTTTCCTTCCCAAGGTCTTCCTACGCTTTTGGGTTCTTACCCCAGTCTCTATGCTGACCCTACTGGTCATCCCATAACCTGAGGCTACTGTAGTGGTACCCTGACTGGCATCCTATGTCCATGCTTGTCCGTGGTCCCCGAAAACAGAAAGGTCAGCCAGATTGCATCATGTGTACTAAGAGCTCAAACCCTGCCATATCCTCCTGACTTCCTGAACGCCGCTCCCATCCCAAGGGCCTCCTTGCAGGCCCTCCACATTCCTGCTTGAGGGTCTCACGGTTACCATTTCTTCCCATCTCACATCTCACCATTCTCTCCACACATAATCACGTATGTTCTATCTCACCTGGGTCCCTGCACAGCATACTCCACTAGAGAACACTTTCTTGGCATCTGTAAAAGCAGCCCCCCCCCACTCCCACCTCCCCCAAATCTCTTCCCACTGCTGGCCCTGAAACCTATTTGCCGACCAGGATAAAACTCAGTGAGGGTGGAGACCTTGCCATGTTCGTTCACCACTAATCCCTAGGGCTTACAATGGTACAGAGCCCATCAACAGGGTGCAGGATCGATGGACTGACAACGTAGTATGAATAGGTATTTTAAAAAATTGAAACTACCCAAGTCCCTGTATCAATACTCATTTGCTTACAAACCACAATAGCTTAGCCAAGCTATGATCATAGATTTTTGTAGAGAGTAGCTCTGTGTATGAAAGACAACTTCTTGGCTACTGAGCTATATCCACTCCTTTTTCATTTAATTACATGTGTGCGCGCGCGCCACATACCACGGTGAACACGTGAAGGTCTGAGGACAACCTGTGGGAGTTGGTTCTCACCTTCCACCCGGTGGATCCACGGGGTCAAACTCAAGGTTGTCAGGCTTGGTGGCCAGTCGCCTTCTTCACCTCTGAGTGATCTCGGTCACCCGTTAGTCCTTTCTATGATTTTTATTTTGAGGTAGCGTCTCCCTAGGTTGAACTTGTGATTCTCTGGCCTAAAAGCAAGGCAATGAGGTATCACATCATCCTAGCCAGGACCCTTTCAATGGGCTGGGGATACAGGCAGGAGTTACCAGTGCCAGCAAGAGGAAAGCAGAACGAAGCGCCAGAGGTCACCCTTTGAAGATGTGCACGCAGACGGCACAGGTCACACCTGCACCTCTAGTCCTAGAGTCTTGCTCACCTCAGGATTTAATAAGGCTGCGCTTGAGAACTCAGAGGGGTGGGCCGGTGAGGTGGCTCAGCAGGCAGAGGCACTTGTCACCAAGCCTGACAAACTACCATATCCAGGATCCACAAAGTGAAGGAGAGAGCAGATCCCCCCAAGTTGTCCTGCTCTCCATACATGTGTCATGACATGTCCCCCAAATAAATGAGTAGCAGTGGTAGTAACAATCGTCATCATCATTACCATTACCATCATCACCACCACCACCATCCTTCCTTCTACTAGATGCCATGTCTTTTTGTTTTGTTTTTTTTTAATTGATATTTATTGAGCTCTACATTTTTCTCTGCTCCCCTCCCTGCCTCTCACTTCCCCCCTCAACCCATCCCCAAGGTCCCCATGCTCCCAATTTACTCAGGAAATCTTGTCTTTTTAGACTTTCTACTTCCCATGTAGATTAGAGCTATGTAAGTCTCTCTTAGTGTCCATAGTGTTGTGTAAGTTCTCTGGGACCGTGTTTGCAGGCTGGTTTTTTTTTTGCTTTATGTTTTAAAACCACTTATGAGTGAGTACATGTGATATTTGTCTTTCTAGATCTGGGTTACCTCACTCAAAATAATGTTTTCTAGCTCCATCCATTTTCCTGCAAAATTCAAGGTGTTATTTTTTTCTGTTGTGTAGTACTCCATTGTGTAAATATACCATATTTTCCTTATCCATTCTTTGGTCGAGGGGCATTTAGGTTGTTTCCAGGTTCTGGCTATGACAAACAAAGCTACTATGAACATAGTTGAGCAATGTGTCCTTGTGGCATGATTGAGCATCCTTTGGATATATACCCCAAAGTGGTATTACTGGGTCTTGAGGAAGGTTATTTCCTAATTTTCTGAGAAATTGCCACACTGACATCCAATTAGATGCTGTATCTTTTGGTTATATGTATGTAAGCAATTCCAGAGAACACCCACATTTTCTCCCCCGAATGCCATTAATCCCAGAAACAACAGGAATTCCTGGGAGTCATAATTCTAGCACACAATACACTTTGTCAAATAGTCTACAAGGGCACGATGAACTCAATGCCTCAGGAAATGGCTGGGGTGGGCACTGAAGCTCTCCACACCATGGCTAAAGAGTAATTTTTACTTTCTGAGTTTCAATTGTGTGTCCCTCATTTGAGGGAATTAAACAGACGTGAAAAGGAGAGATCTACACTGTGTTAGGGCCACTAACTCCACCTAAGTACACATTTATTAGAGATAAAAAAAAAAAAACAAACAAACCAAACATCCCACCCCTTGGCTCCTAGGCTACAGTGGTGTTGACTGTGGCCTTTGCTTGTACTCTAAGGCCTCTGTCCTTCCAACTTGACCATTCCTAACAAGTGCCTTCCCCAGGCACAGATCTTCTCCATGGGGGTGGGGGTGGGGTGGTAGGGGCTTAAAACCAGACCAGAGCATGTGGTGACGTTTGCTATCCACCTATATGGCCCCAAGCCAATCAATCATTTCCTACCTGTGGCCCACAGAAGTTCCTCAAGCACTTCATTCTGCCTGGTATAGAGGAAAACTCCCTGCCCTCTCTCCTTCCCTGCTTTGTAAAACTAATCAGACACTGGCAGGTGTGAGGTTTATTTACGAGTGTGCAGCAGGAAGCTGGGGGACAGGTTCATTTAAAAAGTTTTCACACGCAAAAACATGCTACTGGTAGCTTTAGACACACCTTCAAATCATGCTACCATTGTCAAAAAGAAAAAAGGAAACAAAACAAAAACAAAAGCTCCCGAAACTGGCATGCTTGCAGTGTGTGCCGGTGGAGACTTTTAAACTTTGGATGTGGCCCCAATATCAACTGAATGAGGCCAGGTAAGCATGTGAGTTGAAGAGCCCAGGCAGCCAGTGCCAGTACCAATGACACTGTGCCAAACTGGCCGGACTGGGGACCTTTCCATTCAAATGTGGTTTCTTAGAAGAAAAAGGAAAAAAAAAACCTACGATCCCAACATGCTGACTAGTTTCCTACAGGCACTCAGAATGAGAAAGAGGCAGGTAACCATCTATGGCAGGATTCCACGGCCACGCCACTCTATTCAGATTTGGAGCAGGCCACGTTACAGACGTAAACAAAGAACTGTAGGAAGCTGAGACAGCTGCTCCTAGTCCTGTAGAGGATGTGTGCTCCCGGGCAAGGCTGGTCAGCACTGGCAGACCTCCCTGGTTGCTGAGGCCCTTTCTTTGAGTTTCATTTTCTTTACAAAAGGAAGACCGAATCCACCCTGCTGCCAGCAATAAAGGCCACGTGTCAGCGCTGCAGCAACTTGGGAAGTTGTAGCGCACTGTTTTGGCTGGAAGGCTGGCTTTAATCACTAAGGTGGGTCTCTAAACCACAGCACTCCTGCCCACTGAAGAGTAAGTTTGCAGAACGTGGGCCCTGCCAGCTGTCGGGCACCTGAGGAGACAGCATCTGAGACCACCGGCCTCAGCAGCAGACAGGGTCATAAAACCCAGGATGGATGGCGCTGCAGGCACACCTACAGAGGAAGAGGTTCCGCCTGCCATCTGTGACCCTCTGCCCGCCCCCTCTTCCTGCAGGAATGGAGCCAATTTCATACCGCCATAAATCCTCCCCAGCACACCCCATGGCCAGGCCTTATCTGATCACATGGCTTCTTTATCTCTCCATCACGTTAAACATGAGGTTCACTTCCTTCCAGCCCCTTCACCACTCCCCCAGACCTAGAGGGGGATTTGCTGGGTCCCAGACTCTGCAGTCCACTTCCCAGACGCCCTCTGAGCCCAAACACCAGCCTCTCTGGGAGCCAGGTATGATCACTTTGTCTTCGTCTTAATCACACCCCTATGCCATGCCCACTGATTTAGAAAGATGCTTAGATTTCACCAAATTGCCCATATACGTGTATGTTAATGATGTATGCCTAGTGAGTTCTGGAAAATTAATCAGTAAGATACTATGGCAAAGGCAAATGTGCCAAGAAGCCGAAGGTGCTGGTCATCGTCCACTGGCGTTGCTTTTTCAAGTGTTCATCTTAAGCATCAATTACTTAAGAATTTATAAAAGATGATTACCCTGGTCTTTAAAAAAATTTCTGAACTTGATGGGTGAGAAAAGAGATTCATGTGGTTGGATGTACGATGGTTACATGGTTTTCTGCTTTGTACAAGTTACCCAAGGTAGAGCATTTGCTCTGGAGCTTAAATGCAAAAGAAACGGGGTCTCCAGATTAATGATTTAAACAGACACTGTGTGGATGGTTGGTTAGCCTATTGTGGAAAAAGGTTTAGTTGCAGAGATGCCATTTCCGGAAGGGTTTGTAAGTCTGGGAGGGCAGTAGCTCTCCTCTCAGGCACCCACAGGCAGGCTCTGTGAAGGGGTCCGGGTCCTTTCTGAACAGAGACTGTTTGCTTCACAAGAGAAATGGCGTTGCTAGTGTCAGTTAGGGAAGCCCTCCAGTACCTTGCCTAACAGACAGTGCTGTTGAGCATGCTCACACTTCTATACTGATCTGACCCAAACCTTTGGGGTATAGAGAAGCCAGAGCTTCAGAGGCACTGTACCTGCTAGCACATTCTCTTGCACAGGGCCTGCTGCCTTGGCCCCACAGACTTCCTGGGTATCCAAAGGTAGGGATACCACCAGGCAATGTGCCATGCATAAGGCTGGGGTACCAGGCAGTGTATCATGTACAAAGCTGAGGTACCAGGGAGTGTGCCACGCACAAGGCTGGGGTATCAGGCAGTGTATCATGTACAAGGTTGGGGTACCAGGCAGTGTGCCATGCACAAGGCTGGGGTACCAGGCAGTGTGCCATGCACAAGGCTGGGGTACCAGGCAGTGTGCCATTCCCCAGTCCAGTTTTTCTTTCCCTTTTCTTTGTTGCTGTGTGCTGTGGCCCATAATGGTCAAGAGTCATCAAGGAAGTCAAAGGAACAAAAACTGGACGTGAACCTAAGGAGCTAAAGAAGCCGGGGTGGGGTGGGAGCGGGGCAAACGACTAGGGCACCTGTAAGTGCTAACAACAGAGGCTCCTAGTGAGCTGGAAGATCCATGGCCCAGACAGTTTGAGCTTTCTGCAGTTCCCAACAGTTTTCTGCAGCCAGGAGTGTCAGTTCCAGGAGTGAATTCACACTCCCTGAGCATGGAAAGCCGCAGGAGCAGTGTGGATTCACACTGGGCGTCCCCTTATGAAAGGCTAGTCTGCGCTACTTGGCAGCAGTTTACAGAGTGCATTCGTTAGCTTGGCGTTTAACATGAAATTGCTAATTTCACACCTAAGCAAGCATCTATCTCTTACATCCGGTTCTGCCGTGCTATCTCAAACCATAACACACTCCGGTCAGTAGAAAAATGACAGTGAAGAACCTGGAGAGAAGGGATTATCAAAAGTAAATCTCTGCTGGGCAGTGGTGGCGCCCTCCTTTAATTCCAGCACTCGGGAGGCAGAGGCAGGTGGATCTCTGTGAGTTGGAGGCCAGCCTGGTCTACAGAGCAAGCTCCTGGTTACAAAGAGAGACTCTGTCTTGAAAAACAGAAAACAAAACCAAAAGCAGAACACCCTCTCTCCCCAAAAGGTCCATCTTCAATTCAGCACCTGAAAAGCGATTCTAGCCGTGCTGTGTTCGGCAGATTACCTAAGATGCTCTTAGTCCACACTCTGTGTCAGTGTGGCCTTCCGGGGTACCCTGCCGAGATAATAGGGGATGATGGGGGATGAAAACACCGCTCGGGTGACTTTTCCTGGTTTCTTTTTGTGTCTACTGCTTTATTTTGGGGGGCCTGGTGCTTTCCTGAATGTGTTGCGTGTATAGTCATTGGGGATGGAGACCCTGCTCGTGAAGAGCCAAAGAGATTCTGTCCTTTATTCGTCATAGCTAAAAGACGAATCTCAGATCTCTACCCTCCCCCCCC
>NW_004949107.1:6135479-6158364 GCF_000317375.1 Microtus ochrogaster | reverse complement strand
CCCCCCGCCTCTCCACCAAAGTGGGCATGGCCAGTCAAGGGTGACCCCTACCCTGCAACAGCTGGAGGCTGGGGAGTGCACCTGTAATTATAGAGTTCGAAAACACTGGCTCCAGGTAGTTAAGCCTCTCATGCCCTCTGGCAACAAGAACAGATCCATCAGATTCAAAAGCACACACAAACCAAACCACATTTTTTAAAAAATAACAATCCAAGTTCTTAAAACCCGGGGGAGGGGGCTTGGCACTGGAGATGGCTCAGCAGTTAAGAGCCCTGGCTGCTTTTCCAGAGGACCTGGGTTTAATTCCCAGCACACGCATGGCAGCTCACAACTTATCTGTAACTCCAGTTCAGGGAATCAGACACCCATGGCAAAACACCAATGCACATAAAATAAAAATGATTAAAAAAAAAAAAGAAATCAAAATTCTTTCTAGAAACTGAGCACACGCTAGGTGGGGATTCCAGGTACAAGATAAGGTTACATCAGGCCTCGGCCTGCCGCAGGGCCCTCTCCTCTGCTCCACCCTGCCTTACTGTGATGCTCTGACCCCTGACCACAGTTACTACAGAATCACAAAAATGCATGCATCTGCAGCAGGTGCCATGATTACATGTATTATATGCAACTTTAAAAAATGCTAATATGGTGCTTTCAGGAAATGATAAATGGAAAAAAAATCACCAAAGCATAACTTTGACATCAGTAGTTTTAGAAATAAGCTTTATTTTATTTAGGTTTTGTTTTGTTTTGAAAAACAAATGTGTCTAATTCTTAGAGACTAAGCATGCACCCTAAAGGTCTGAGTTTCAGGGCAAAAACAGGGGACAAGAGAGCCCTGGGAGGCAAAGGGCCAAAGCTGAACTGATGTTTAGGGCTCGGTCTGCTCTACTTAGCCCAGGGTCGGCAGAGTTCATAATTAACCAAGATTTAAGGGATTTCCATCTTGAGGCAGAAAAACTCTTCTTTTTACCTGAAAGCAATCATGGGCAGCTAACAGAGACCCTGAACCACTGGACAGAAGGAACCCCCACCACATTAAATCACACCAGCAATAAAAGAAAACCAGGCTTTCAAAACACAAACGGCAAAGGGGTGGCTTAAAGTCGATCATCTCCAACCCAGGACAGACCCAGAGCCGCTGAACTTCCATGCCTCCTTCTAGTTTTACCCTTGACCTCCTCATTGGTGAGAGCCAAGGAGTAAGAATGTCAGCAGACACCCTGCGGCCGGTGAGAGTGAAATCTAGGTCTATACGGCATCAATAATGCCCTGAAACGTCTGCCTCCTTCTGTCCCGTGCACGGCCACATTTATTTCCCCTGCTACCCTGCCCTTCTCCCACAGTCAAAAGGGCAGGAAATTACTTTACCAGTTTTAGCAAATTCAAAACCTACAAAATCTTTTACAGGCCAGTCCTTCTTAAGATCTGTTCCAAACAAAAGGTGATAATTTAGCCCACAGGAAGGAAGGAGCGCCAAGGCCCACAAGCCACAGGCAGGGCTTTATGAGCCTCGCTTTATATCCTAGGCAGATCCACCCGTGGGCTGTCCTCTCAGGGCCAAGAGTCAGAGATTCATTCAGTTCTTTCTCACCAGAGTCCTGTCACCTCCTTCTCTAGGGAGGGGAAGATAAGCAGCAAATGAAACTTGTTCAAGGCAGCTGCTCTCGTGTGTGTGTGTGTGTGTGTGTGTGTGTGTGTGTGTGTGTGTGTGTGTGTGTGTGTAGGGGGGTGGATTCTTGACTCCCCAGCAGACACTGGCAGTTAGGCCTCCCATCGCATGGTGAAGAGATGATAAACAACTTAGTTTCCCGCACCCTTTCAGCTAGAAAGACCAGGAGCAACTAAATTGCACCCCTCGTTCAGATGGAAAACGGACTGAGCAGGGCTAGTGTCCTGGGACAGATAAAGGGTGGTTGCCCATCGCTCCCCACACTGCTTACAAACAGGGCTCTGGGCTGTGGGGAAAGCCCCTGGATGGGTGCTGTTGGCATCTTCAGATCTACTGGCTTAGGGAATGGCCATGAAGGAATTTAAAGCCAAGAGAATCACTAACTCTGGGACAGAGCGACAGCTGGAAGGTGGGGCGGGGCCATCTTGGCGGCTTCCCCTGGACAGAGGTCATTCCACTTGGGATTTATTAGTATCCCTAGACCTAACCTGTAACACATCCCCTTCTCACAATTGGGTGTGACACGTCAAGTCTACTACTGAGCCACAGCCTCTTCAAGGGCAAGACAGGGACAAGAGCCAGAGGGCTTTTGAGGTCTCTTTTCAATTTTGGATTTTTAAAAAATGGGCTTCATAGTCTTTTAATGTTGCCAAGGGCGTTAGCAAACACATGCTTCTGAAACATCCCGCAGACCACAGAAGCAGAAAACTTCAAGTAGTAAGACGCAACGGAATACCTCTAATAACACAAGACCAGAAGCCACCAAGACCCAGGGCCGCACGAAGGTGCGCTGTCAGAGTTCCTACGCAATCATAAACTTCCCAGAGCAGGGCATGCTTACTGAAGTCTTTTGAAAAAGGAAGAGAACAGGCCTGGAGATGTAGCTCAGTGGCAGGGCACTCACCTAGGATGCACACGGACAAGGCCAGAGGTTCAATCCTCAGCTCATGCGAGGGGACACACACACACACACACACACACACACACACAGAAGAAAGACATGAAAACTATTTTAAAAATAAATTTAATAAGCTATGTGTGCTGACCCATGTCTGTAACTGTAGCACCGTAGGAAGTGGAGAAAGCTTTTTTTTTAAAGGCAGGATATCACTATGTGTGTATAAAATATATATATTCTATACACATATTACACACACACAGAATATATGTATATTCTGGGTTGACCTGGAACTCCATATATAGACCAGGCTAACCCTGAACTCTCAGAGATCCACCTGACTAACTCCCAGGTGCTGGCACTAAAGGCATGTGCCGCCACGCCTGGCACACATAAGGGGTTCTCTGAAGTCAACACAGTAAAAGCCACCATTGTGAGCAACACTTTAGAATAAAAAAAAAAACCACAAAAAGATGTTTACCATGGTGCCAGTCAGCCTCCAACTCAGTTCATCCTATGGTGTGTTCCCGACAGTAAAGCTGAGATCACATTACGCTTGGTCTCGCTCTCTCCCTTTTTAAGATTACAATTTTTATTTTAAATAATTTGTGTGTGTGTGTGTGTGTGTGAGAGAGAGAGAGAGAGAGAGAGAGAGACAGAGACAGAGACAGAGAGACAGACAGAGAGAGAGAGAGAGAGACAGAGACAGAGACAGAGAGAATGAGAAAATGTGTGGAGGTTGGGACAGACTGCAGTCAGTTCTTCCCTTTCTACTGTGTGGGCTCCAGGAATCGAACCCAGGTCATCAGCCCCGGCCGCAAATGCCTTTGTTCATCAGCCGTCTCTCTGGCCTTCAGCCTGGTTCTCTAGGACAGTTACCATTCCTAAGGCACCACAAATAAGCCACCCTGCATCCAGCAACTTCCTCCAGTGAGTCAGTCTATAAGGAAGTTCTGCAAACCGAAAAGGTGAAGCCTAACACGATGCACGCTAGTGCATCTCCTTGCGTGTTTGCATACAGCCAACCTTAACGTTTACTACACGGCAATTCCACCGCCACAGACTCGTTCAGATACGTTTTCACTGCAGAATTCACGATAAGCCAAGAGGCGGCAGCCATCTAAACACCTGCTCGGCCCCTCCAGAGACAAATGGTTAAACAATGTAGCAATATCCACACTGGGTTATTATTCAACCTTAATAAAGAAGGAAATCAACATGGGATGAACTTTGAGAATGGTAAATAAGCCAGAAAAAAAAAAAAAAAAAAAAGGACAAACCACTGCCCACTGCACTATTTATATTGTTATCTAAATTCTAAATGCCTTAGTCAAAGCCAGGGACAAAGAAAGCAGTACGGTGGTTGCCCTGGGGTGGGGAGGGACGGGGAAGGGAGACTCGATTATCGAGGGTGAGTTTGGGCTTTGCAAGGTTAAAATGTTCTAGAGATCTAGAATGCATATATAATCACCGTTACTTGACTAAAAAGTAGTTGAAGTGGATAAACTCTAAGTTTGGGGGCTAAAAAGCATTTGCTTATGTTAATGAGGGGAGGGGTATTTATATGACACAAGGCATGTATGATCAAAGGGCAGCCCCCATGAGTTGGTTCTCTCCCCACTAGCGCGTGGGTCCTCAGGCTTGGCATGCCTTTACTTGATGAACCACCTCATTGGCCCTGTATCCTGGGTTCTGTCACAATGAAAAGAGGGAACCTGAGAGAGAAGGGAGCCTGGGTTGTGCTGAGGAACATTCCTACAGTCTAAGGAGGACCACTGGACAAGGGAAACAATTAGCACACGTGCAGAACCTTCTCCGGGAGCTGAGTGCAAGGCCAAGGTTGCCTTTGCTCTGCTCCTTCATGGATAAGGCAGGCCACATACAACGCAAACTTCTTAAGTAGTACCTTTAATTGCCAGAAAAAATGGCTTTTCTTATAAAACCATTTCAAAGATCAAAACTGTGAAGCAGAACTGTATGCCCCCACCGTGAGCACTAAAAAAATCCTCTAAACTCTTAGACAAAAATATTCTTTCTGTCTCAAAAAAAAAAAATATATATATATATATATATATACACATACATACACACACACATACTTATTTTAAGGCCATGTGAGTGCCTGGATGGATGTATGTATGTATATCACATATGTGCCTAGTGTCCACGGAGGGTGTCAGATCCCCTGGAACTGGAGTTACAGGAGGTTGTGATGCTGTAGAATATTGGTTGAAGATGTGTTCCATGTGTTTATGCTGGGGAACGTTTGTTTATGATGCAAAAATGTGTTGCATTCTTTTATGTTACATTTGTTTAACTCTGTGAAGCTCTGTTACTCTGCCTGTCTAAAACACCTGATTGGTCTAATAAAGATCTCAACAGCCAATAGCTAGGCGGGAGAAAGGACAGGCAGGGCTGACAGACAGAGAGAATAAATAGGAGAAATCTGGGAAGAGAAGATCAAGGAGCAACAAAAGCAGGAGAGAGGACCCTAGGGGTCAGCTATCCAGCTACATAGCAAGCCAGAGAGTAAGAAATAAATAAAAGTATACAGAATGGAGAAAGATAAAAGTCCAGAGGCAAAGGTAGATGGGATAATCAGTTAAGAAAAGCTGGTGAGAAATAAGGCAAGCTAAGGCCAGGTATTCATAGGAAAGAATAAGACTCCGTGAGATTTATTTGGGAGTTGGGTCGCGGGTCCCCCAAAGAGTAATAAAAACAACTAGCTACATTGTGAGCTGCCATGTATGTGGGTGCTGGGAACTGAACCCAGGTCCTCTGCAGGAGCAGCAAAGGCTCTAAACCACTGTGTCATCTCCCCAGCCTTGACAAGTGTTCATAATGAACATTTAACATGTCTATAATGCAATGAACAGACTCGCACCCCTGACATTTTTATGATGACCCTCAGTTTTAAAGATTACTAAACACAAGTCCAGAAATTCTCTAACACTTCCATTTCTTCTCCATGGGAGTTAGCTGTGTTTTTAATATTCCTCAAGGCGGGGGGTGGGGGGGAAGGGACTGGCTTGATTTTTCTTTGGAACAAGTCCCTGCCAGATTTTGCACACTGCAGCTCTTCGATGTGATGAGAACACATGCCCACCCACAGACACTGGCTTTGCTCATCACCCTCCCCGAGCAGCCCCAGTGACACATGCTCTTTGTGCTCATCTAATGGAATTCAAGGGGGCCCAGTCAAGCAGCAGGGCCCACGGGGCCAGAGCAGTGGTAGGCAATGCAGGGAACAAGGGTTTAAAAGGAGAGAGGGAGGGAGGGAGGGAGGGAGGGAGGGAGAGAGGGAGAGAGGGAGAGAGGGAGAGAGGGAGAGAGGCAGAAGAAGATGGAGGGAGGAAGAGAAAGAGAATTTCCATTCTTTACAGTTGCAGGAGTTAACGCCTAAAACAATGCAGTTTGTCTTGGGCTGGGTCTGAAGATGCGTCTCCCTGAAATACTTCCCCGGTCCCAGCAGCCGCTCAGAAGGTGGGGCAAGGAAGGCTCCACTTGCAATCCAAGCCAAAAGCTCTTTCAGAGAGAGCTGAGGTACCAGCCTGTCTGAAGCATTGGCTTTATGTGTCCATACCCACGCCAAGACAAGGGTGGGGGGTTGTCAATGCATCCACAGTGGCTGGATATGAGTGGGCATGTACCCCACTTACGCCTTTTTCAGAGTAGAGCTTGTGTCTTATGGAACCCACACTATGCTTGTCTCTGGCCTTTCTGAGCTACACAGAAAACCTACAATTTCCAAATAATGGTACTGTGTGTGTATGTGCTGGGCATATGCTCCCGATGTAGGACAAGCTGACACCACTGCATTGGCAATGCACAGGGGTAAAGCCTCCGGTAGGAGCCGGGCATGTCACCATGCACGCTCTCACATGTGAACAGCAGGGGCAGCCTGCAGAGACAGGACTCCAAAGCCCGTGAATATTTTTAAATGCTGGCAGCCGGTCTATAGTGGTTTTAAATTAGCTTGTTTTTATGAAATAGTTACTGAATTCATATAGCTTTAAATGTGACTAGAGCTTTCATAGATCCTAAAAAGAGGAGGGGAGTCTCCCAACCAGTGAAGACAGGGAAGCAAGCTGTCTGCCCCACTAAGGTACCTTGGACACTAATCTCTCAGAATACATGCGCTCCCTGACTGCCACCCGCCAAGAAACAGTGGGGAGAAAAAGCATCCTCTGTCCTTAGTTTTGTCACTTGTCTTGGCTTAGAAAACATGGCCACCAAAACCACTATCACGTGGATTTTGGAATAGAGCATTCTTTCAGCAACCAAGGGCAGGGCAGAGCTGAGCCTAGGTGCCAAGGGCTTCCACATGGAACTGCACCACACATGCCTGTCAACATGGGCAGCAAGCTCAGTCAGTAGCCACTGACCGCTCCTAAGTGGAAGGAAGAGACTTTGGTACCAGCTGTGGCTCTGAATTCTTCTCAGAATGCTAAAGGCCATGATCACCCTGGGCTGATGGCTCTCAGTACTCAACAGAGCTGGTACCTCTGGGAGCTGCTCATGTGTTGAGCTAGGTCAGAGCTCTGGAAGAGCTGGGGAGCACCTGGGTTAGTTGCAATGAGACGGAGAGTGGGGAAAACAGGATATTTTCATAGAAAACGCCAATAAATCAGGAAATTTAAAGGAAGTGCTTAGAGCTTAGAGTCATTTTCTGCAGGCCCGGGGGGGGGGGGGGGAGATAAATGAACCTTGTTTCCATGAACTTAGAGAAGATGAGCCATTGTTCTGCAAGATAGTAAAAAAATAATACTATTAATTATAATTATTATTTGAGACACCGTCTCATGGTGAAGCCTTGGTCGTCCTGGAATTGCTATATAGACCAGGCTGACCTTAAATGTACAGGCTTTGGAAGTCAGAGTCTTATACTATAGCCCAGGCTGGCCTGGGATTTACAACAGTCCTCCTATTTGCCCTCCTGAATGTTGACATGACAGGCAAGACCCACCTTACTTGAACTTTTGACAAAGTGAGCCACCCCAAACCGAGTTTAGGCTTTCACCAAAACTCTAGAGGAGCCCATTTACTCTAAAGCCACCAAAGATAAGAACTCTAGTCAATTCAGCGTGTTTAAAGCAGCTTCCCTAACTCTGAAACAGAATCTTCCTGAGAAGGCAAAGGGCTCTCGCTCTGAATCTGAAATATTTTTAATATCACCAAATGCTATTATTAAATGCGTACTATATATACATATACGCACATATGCACACAAAAATAAGCACTACAGATGTGGGCAGGGAAATTCTTAGCCAGACCCCCACATACCCCAAACACTATTCTTCCTCTTTATCGTCCTTGACCGTAATTAGCCAGTGACGCCGTGACAGGTGGCTTTCATTTATAGAATGTAAAATTAATGAAATTTAAAGGCAGTCTGTCTCTAAAAACAAGCTGGCCATTCTTAAAACAAGAAAAAAAAAACCACACACACTTTTATCTACAAACAGAACATACCAAGCAAACCCCTTCCAACCAATAAATGAAAAAATATTTACCAAGAGTTTAAAATTTATATACCTTAAAAAAAAAGACATTATTATAGGTTCTACAATAAAGAAAACAGGGACAAAGCCTGCCTCATTCTCCAGTCTGATAACTCCAGATCTGTTTGATACTCTCCAAGGGACAGCAGGATTGACACCACAGAAGGAATGTGCCGTGGACGACAACCCAGGCAAACCTATGGGAGCCAGTCTTACAGGTCCTGACCCACCCAGTATGGACAGAACGACCAGCAAGCAGACACAACACAGACACAAACTAACTCCAGCAACTGTCCCTAACAAGGAGGACTGAAAAAAGTGTCCTTTAAAAATACGAGGAGACACCGAATCGTCTGTCAACACACACAGGAATGTTTAATATACGCAAATAAACAAGGCATTTGCCTCCACTGGCCGGGAATTGTTTAAATTTAGTGAGTGAAGAAAGAAAGAAGGTCAAAGGGGCAGCCCCAGCCTCCCAATTATGTGGAAAGATCCTTCAGGTCATGTGGAAGCTATAATTACACGTTACTACCAAATCCCCACTCCCTTTTCCTCTACCTTGGAAAAGTTAACACATGAATTCAGTACGAGCAAATCATGATCTGAAAAAAAAAAAAAAACCCACAAACATATCCATTCAGGAGGGGAGAACGTTTTTTCTTTTCTTTTTGCACGAGGCCACATTGGGGGGGGGGTGACAAAAGGACAGATACCAAAAGCTACCCGCAATTAAACTCCAGATACTATCCTTCAGCTGCCCCCTGCTAACTTTGTTTCAGCATCCTAACCTACCCACCTAGGTTGGCTGTTCCTGCAAGCGGTCCCCAAACAGCATCTTTAAAAGTTACTAATATAAAATGATGGGGTGAAGCCATGTTTATCTGAATCTCTAAGGAGGTTCAGAAAGGGGACAGGTAAAGAAGAGCTCTGTCCACCAGATCAGAGGTTCCGGATCCGCGCACGTGGGCAAGCACACAAGCACACTCACACGCACGCACACCCACACACACGCTCACACTCACTGGTCCCTGAGAATAATGTTTCTCCCTTAAGAATATGCTACAGGCGAACCCCGGAAAGGTTAAACACTGGGAGGAGAGCAAGGAGAAACGGGAGCTCAAGTCAGCACAATACCTGCCCGGAGATGCCATTTCCTCTACATCGCGGAGTCCAAGTGCCGGCTATCAGCCTCATCGCCGCTCTAAAGCTTCCGATAAAAATGGATCCTCTCTGGCTGACCTGAGAACCAGCTGGCTGCCTGAGAAGTAGTCCCCCCATATATGATTCAGTCTCCTTGACAAATATACTGCATTGTACCAGATGAGTCATCCGAGGGTTAGAGTCCGCAGTTTATAGGCTTGTTGGCATTACTCACATTCAACATCCTGCTTCTGAAAAGCGGGAACGGGGAGCCTGACAGCTGACAGATGCTTTTTCCAATTAAAATATTGTTTAAAAAAAAAAATTCCTGTAAGTGACGATGATCAATCATTGACAAAAGGCTGAGATGCCCACAAAGCCAAGCTCATACATGGCTCGCCCTCTGAGATTCCTCTCCAGAGACCCACAAGTGTAAGCTGAGCATCGCCTTACAAACCAGGGAACTGTTCAGATCCAGAACCAGGAAGGAACCATCTCAGAAGCTATTGGTTGAATAGGTGAGGTCGGGACTCCGCTGATTCCCGCATTGTGTTTGTGACCAGCTCTCACTGTTCAGTTCAGGCTGGCCTCACACTCATGATCCTCCTGCCTCAGCTTCCCTAATGCTGGTATTACAGGTGTACGTGACTCTACGAAGCTTGATTTGTGCACTGTAAGACTACCAATTACAGAAATTATAAAAGCCTATATACAAAAATAATTTTGGAGGTAGTAACACATTCCTGTGATCCCCCGGGAGGCTGATGCAATAGACCCAAGACCTTGAGGCCTGGGTTATAAAATTAAGACCCTTTCTGAAAAATAAGTAAATAAATAATAATTTTGGGAGTTGCGAATAGGGTGGTCCACTGGTGGAATGCTTGCCACGGCATGCACCAGCCCTGGGTTTAATTCCCCAGCCTGCATGAAGCTGGGTATGGTGGCACACTTCTCAGCACTGGGAAGGTGGGTACAGAAGGACAGGGAGTTCAAGGTCAACCTCAGCTGTGCAGACCCTGGGGCCAGCTTAGGCTACCAGGGGCCCTGTCTCAAAAATTAGAAAGATGGTCTTCAGAAACTGCGTTAGTAGCTGGGCGGTGGTGGGACATGCCTTTAATTCTAGTACTTGGGAGGCAGAGGCAAGCAGATCTCTTTGAGTTCAAGGCCAGCCCGGTCTACAGAGCAAGTTCCAGGGTAGTCAAAGCTACACAGAGAAACCCTATCTCAACAACAACAAAAACAACCACAAAACAAAGAAGAAAGTGTGTTACTGAAGCATGCTGGAGTAAAATGAAATGTTCTATGGTGTGTTACAGATGTTTTAGTTAACCCCACATATGAGTGATACAAAGGCAGGGATAAAGAAACACTGCAAAACCCAGATAAGTTGCTGCACCTGAAATCTTTGTATAAATAAATACTCCATAAAAACTTTCGAAGGTAACTCAAAAGGTTACCTTCGAAAGTTTTTATGGAGTATTTATTTATACATGATTTTTCAATCGCTAGGATGCAATCTAAACCAGAATGAGGCACACGGTTACTAAGGCATGAAGCTTCCATGTGAATGGGAGGAGCGAGGAGAGAGAGACATCTGCCACCCAGCGCCCTGTGGGTGTGGGAGCTGAGGCTAAGTCTTCCAGCTGGTATGAACCACATATCCCAAGGCCACTGTGAAACCTCCACTGAGCCCTTGAATGAATGCCTGGTACAGCTTCTTCCTAAGGCCGGCTGGTGAGAGCTTCCTTGTGCCCTGAAGCCCTCCCTGTTCATGAGCTCAGTGCTAACACTATGAAGGAGTCCATTCCCAGCTTCCTCATACAGCTTTGGCAATGTTCCCTGACAGCTTATGTAAGTCACATCCCTTGTCCCTCACACCAACAAAGGCCTATGTAAGGTGGCAGGGTCGGTTCAACTTACTTCATGCTCAAACGGGATGACTTACATCATCTGAAGATGGGACTTTGATTTCACAGCTGAGAAAAAAATTTTGTTTAGCCTGCAAGCAAAGCCACTGACGAAACTAGACGTCACTTCCAAAACTCTCCATGTTGATACACTGTGAAAACAAGTCAAGTCACTCCAGGAAAACAGAGATCTCACTAAGGACCAAAACCTCTGCCTTGTCCCTTTATGTCCTGAAACTGACAGTTACCTCAGCCAACAGCCCCAGGCAACATCAACTCTCACTAATCCAGAATGACTAGGGTGGAGCATGGGACCAAAATGAGGAGGGTAGCAACAGGACCTAGCCAAACATTCTCTCATGATTCCCGACGTTATAGACACTGGCCCTAAGGTCACATGGAGGTGAATACCTCTCCAGCGTAAGGAGCTTCTATTAGGATTTGAACGAAAAACCTATAGCTTACTAGAGAGTTTTGTAAGTTGTTAGGGGCTGGGAATGCGGCTTAGCTGGAAGAATGTTTGCCTAGCATACAAAAAAAAAAAAAAAAAAAAAAGCCCTGGGTTTGATAACCAGCAATGCATTAACCAAGAACAGTTGCACAAAACAACCCCAACACTGGTGAAGTGGAGGCAGGAAGATCAGAAGTTCAAGATCATCCTCAGTTACACAGTGAGTCTGGACTACATGATACTCGAGTCTAAGAAAACAAAACTTTGTAAGCCAGATTTCACTAGCTAAAAATACAAAAACAGGGGGCAGGGGGTATTGCTTAGTTGAGGATCTTAGTTCAACACACAGAACCCATGTTAAGAAGTCAGGTATGTTGCAGTGTGTGCTAACCGCAGTGCAGGGGGCAAGGGGAGCAAGCATGAAAACCAGCAAGCTTGGACACCGCAGAGGCTGTTGCCTGGTCTACCCTCCTAGACTAGAAAAGTCCCAGGTGAGAGGCCCCATTTCAAATTAATTAGAAATAACTTGAACAGAGCCACAGAACACATGGGAAGTTGTCCTCCGGCCCCAACATACACACACACACTGGCACCTATACGTACGGGCACGCACGTGCACACACATAAGTAAGTAAATAAATAAACAAACATGAACAAACCCAGCAGTGAGTATGTGTCCATGAAAGAATAAGCTAGAGCCAGGCGGTGGTGGCGCACGCCTTTAATCCCAGCACTCGGGAGGCAGAGGCAGGCGGATCTCTGTGAGTTCAAGAGCAGCCTGGTCTACAAGAGCAAGTTCCAGGACAGGCTCCAAAGCTGTAAGAGAAACCCTGTCTTGAAAAACAAAACAACAACAACAAAAAAGGAATAAGCTAGATTGGGTAAACTGTGATTGTACCAACTGGGAATCAGAGAAAGGAATTTTTTGCACTACCGTTGCCACTTTCCTGCAAGTATGAAATATTTCAAAATAAGGTTAAACACACAAAAGTAAACATATAACCTGTTAGGAAAAGGAAAACTATGACTTTAATAGCCACAATAGGGCTGGAGGATGACTCGGGGGTCAAGAGCACTGGCTGTTATTCCAGACGACCTGGGTTTGGTTCCCAGCACCTGCCTTCAGGTAGCGTTCATGACATCCTGTAACTCCAGCTATGCAGGGTTCTATGCCCTCTTCTGGATCTCCATGGGCAACACACACACATAAAGTAAATCTTTTATTAAAACCCACAATCGTTGCTACTGCTGATAAGTCCACCCATTAAAAAATATTCTCAACTATAAGGAAAGTCACCAAAATCTGAACTCTGAAATGTCTGTAGGTTCAGATTTTTTAAAGGCTGTTCCTTGAAAATAACCTTTAAGAGTATACACACTACAGACACAGACACACACACTACACACATACACACACAACTCACAGAAACACCACACACACAGACATACACACTGCACTCACACGTACACACACTCTATTCAGGCTTGCATAGCCTTCCATCTCCTATGTTCATGTGACCAGGGAACCTCTGCACCCCCTATGTGTATATGGTTACAGAACTTGGGCCTGCAGCAACACTTTCACACCCGATTAGCTTGATCATAATTGGCCTGAACCAAAAACTTTGAGAAACAGCTGGAAGCCAAAGGATCTGAGACACTCACACTGTTTTACATTACATCAGGTGTATATACAGCATATGCACTCGGCATGGTGCACCTGTGGCGGTCAAGGGTGTTCAACACTGTGGAATTGTTCTCGCCTTCCTCTAAAAGGGTTCCAAGATCCAACTCATGCTGCTGCCAGGTTTGCACTGCAAGCAGTTTTAACTCTTGGTGGCTCGTGGAGCACTGTAAAAATGGTTTGCACTGAGTGTTCTTCAGTCTACAGTTTAACTTCTTTAAAAGAAAATTTTTGAGTGCGTGTTTTGCCTGTGTGTATGCACGTGCACTGTGTCCACGCCTGGTGTCTGCAGAGGTTAGAAAAGGGGCCGGATCCTTCAGATCTAGAGTCATGTGAGCTACTACATGGGTGTTAGGAACCGAACTTGGATCCTCTGCAAGAGCACCAAGTGCTCTCAGCTGCTGAGCCCGTTTCTGCCATCTTTAGTGGGCATTTCTATTGGATGGCTCCGTTTGCTGTTGACTACCATTAGTCAGGAATCAACTGTGTGCAATTTTCCTGTCTCACCAGACCATCTACAGTGGCCTCTGCCACTACCCAAGGCAGCTGGGGACCTGGGACCTGAAGGAAGAGGAGGAGGAGAAGGAGGGGTTGGCAGCTGCAGAGGTCTGGGTTAAGAAGTGCGCCAAACCACCAGAAACATAGCAAACCGGCCCCTGGTTTCTTAAACTTTTCTAATAGACTTCACTTTCGTTTTTAAAAAAGATTTATTTACTTTATGTGTATGAGTGTTGAACCTCACATAGGTCTGTGCACCACGTGTGTGCAGTGCCAGCAGAGGCCATAAGAGGGTATGGCATCCCTGGAGCTGGAATTACAGGGGGTTGTGAGCCACCCGTGTGGGTGGCTGGGTGCTTTTAAACCTCTGAGTCAGCTCTCCAGTCCCACAGAGACTTAGTTTAAGGTTCTTGCCTTGTTTGAATTTGCCAAGTTTTTCTTTCTTTCTTTTAAGCAGTTATACGTGTTCTGTTGTTAAAAACCAAACACAAGTCAATGTCGAGATCTGAAAGCATGGATAGCAATGCTACCGTACGTTAATCTTCTGCAGTAGCAAAATGAACTTGGAACCCAGGTGTCTTGGCTCAAAACCCACGCTTGCTGTGGCTTCTCTGAGCCTCTATCTCCTTACTGTAGAATGAGTTTATATTATGGATAACATCATAAAGCCACCCTTTTTCAGATAAATGCTATGTTTACTTAAGTTTTAATTCCTAGCTCAGTACAGTGGCACAGCTGTAACCCCAGTACTTGTGAGGCTGAGGCAGGAGGATCAGGAGTTTAAGGTCATCTTGGCTTTGTCTGAGGTCAGCCAAAAAGGGGGAGGGGGCAGGAGAAGAAACTCACCAACCAACCCACTAAACTCAAACCTTATTTTCATCTTGGGTGTGAAAAATACGAATTCCATAAAATGTTCATTTTATTCAGTAGCTCACAAATATACTAAGCAGAATTTTGCTTAAATGTTTATCAATGAAAGAACATAGGGAAAAATTAATGGGGGGCAGGGCTTGGGCAAAGTTGGTAATAAACCATTGTAACAGTCACTACACCCTGAACCCACAGAGCTGAACAGACTGCTTGCAAAAAAAATGTCACAGAAGCAAAGCAGGTGCATTTTCCTGACGTGGAGACAAACAGGGACCAGAAGACAAAAATAGATTTTTTTTCTTGTCAAAATACACAGCAGCCAAAGAACTCTGGCTTCCTCATACAAAACCGCGTGGACGGGATAAATGGACCCACTCCCATTGGTACTGAACAGAGGCTGTAGACACAGAACGTTCATCAGTTTACACACACACAGCAGCCATGAGGATGCTTCACGAATTTCCCTCTCCGAGGTGGGCAAACCATAGCCAGCCACCTCACTCATCTGCTCATCTACCGTGTCTCGGAGGTAAAAGGCAGAGTAGAGCAGTTGAGACGCAAGTCTGACTCCTGCAACAGCCGTGCATGGGTGTGCACACGCATTCTCATGTGTGTGCCCGCATCAGAGCGTCTGTCAGCCACTGGTTCCTTATTGCTTGGAATCAGATATCCAAGGGTGAATTTTGGTCCCCCCAGACGCCATGAGCCACTGCTTACGACGCAAACAACTCGCTCTACCTTAAGGCAGGGTAGGGCCTGACATCTGCTGCTCTCGCACCCTGGCCTGCCTGCTCTGAGAAAGTCACCTCCCCATTGCGGAGCTCAGTCCACCAGCTGTAGTGTGCAGGGCCACAATCATGCCTCTCTCCCCCAAGCACATCTGTGCAGTATGGAGAAACCACACGTGTCCCCGGAGCGTGAAGGGAGAGGTGAAAGATGATTGGAAGGGAGCCTTCAGAACACTGAGCAAACAGGAATGAAGGATGCTTTCAAGGAGGAATGCCGACCGGCCACGTAGCCAAAGGCCTTAGGAAATTAGGGAAAAGGGCCCCATAAGGAGAAGGGGGATGGTGCGAACGGGAGAATGCAGGACCCAGGGAAATGAAGGGAATGATTCAAAAGAAGGCCCTGAGACAGCCCTGCATCCAATCAGAATGCAGATTTCCTTTGGCAGGAAGACTTGTTTATTTGGGGGAAAAAATGAATCCACAGCACTAATGGATAATGCAGGTGAAGGGACCCCTGGGACTGGCCTCTGGAAGGGGAAATCCCAACAAAAGGAACCATTCTCTTGTCTTCACTTATGTTCTCTTGAAAACAAAGTCTTGGCCAGCTGCTGGGACAGATGAAATCTAGGGTCTGTGAGGATAGCTGTCTTTCCGCTGGCAACAGGCTGCTTTCCCGACGGCAACATCTTTGGAAAGTCAATCCAACAGAGAATGGCCAGGACAACCCAGGGGTAGGGATGGTGGCTAAGAGGGGGTATAGATTTCTTAGGTCATCTCCTGAGAAAAGAACTTCAGATATAGAAGCACTGTGACCAACCACCTCAGGCTAACCCAATAAATAACATGCTGAGGTACCGACCTAAATTTAGTCTAACGGGCTCTCTGTGGTTAATCTCATGAAGAGTTTGACTTAGTCACAGCCAGGTTGGATGCATAGGTACCAGCGTCCTCAACAGTTTTGTTTTGTTTCCTTTCATGAGGCCCTATGATGTGAAGACCTTTTGGAGGCAGGACTGTGGAGTGTGGAAAAGGCAAAGGGAACCCCCGTTTATCCCGTGTCCACTCTACGATGTGAGAACATCTTGATCACTGATCTGTTCCTGGTCAACATGGAACAGCCATGGGCTCCACTGGTGCAGACGCCCTCTACGGGGTCCACGGCACAGCCTATTCTACAGGAGAAGGAGAGAATGAACACTAACACCTGGGTAAGTCACTCTGGAAGACCACAGGAGGAGCCAAAGGCTGGATTAGCAAGGAGAAGTTAGTATTCAAAGTGTGGTTTTGGAGTTCAGCTGGGGGTCAGGTATCTGAGGGAATCAATTTTCCCTTCAAACCCAGACCCAGGCTAAAGAGAAACCAAACCTCTATCTAGACCTAGAATATCAAGTTGGCAAGACGGTAGTGGGGCATGCCTTTAAACCCAGCACTCGGGAGGTAGAGGCAGGCGGATCTCTTGAGTTCAAGACCAGCCTCGCCTACAGAGCTAGTTCCAGAACTCGCTACAGAGAGAAACCCTGTCGCCAAAGACAAAACCAAACAAAAGGGCAGGAACAAGCCCTGGTTGTGCCCACAGATGTGCCGGGGAATGGGTACTTCAGCATGAACTCAAACCATGCTGTACCAAATGCCATTCTTATCAGCCCAGCCCTCTCTGGGCTTTCACTCCAAGTCGTAAGGACACCGGGTCATTAGGAGCTGGATTGGTGAAAAAAGGCCTTACTGCCAAGTCTTAAGACCCGAGTTTGATCCCCGGGGCTCACATTGCAGAAAGAGATAAGTGACCACTCAAAGTTGCCTCCACACGGGTCCCCTCCTTTAAAAGGGTGAGGGTAGTCATGGTAGCGCACACCTTTAATCCCGGCACTGGAGATATAGAGGCAGGCAGATCTTTGGATTTGAGACCAGCCTGGGCTACTTAGCAAGTTCCAGGACACCCTGTCTCAAAACAAATGAGTTTCTTTCTTTTCTTTTTTCTTTCCTAGAGGGAGGTCTACTGCCCCTTTTGAGATCAATCACCTTAAAACTTTTTGAAACTCAGGTGGCTTTCACATGGAACCTTCCACAGGGAAGCCACCTTTGTCAAACGGCCAGACAAGCATTTGCTGCCAGTGCAGATCTCTTCTGGGAATTCTCAGCAATGCTCCTTAATAATTTACCTGTATAAACAACACACAATTCATGGACAGAAATGCTGCAAGTAGTGTATCCTTTCTGAGGCAGTGGCTATGGCTGGGCCTTGGCACAGTTATGTATGATATGGGCCTAGGTAAGGAAGGAGGACACAGACGTGGGGGGGGGGCACAAACATGAGACTTGGGCTCCAACATTACAAAAGTCAGCAGTCAACAACCCTAAATTAGAGGGTGCACATCTGCACCCCCTAGTCTCAGGAGGGCTTCCTCTAATTTAAGGGCAGTCTGGACAACAGAGTGAGTTCGGGCCATCCTTGGCCTCAGAGAGCCTGTTTGAAAAACCAACACAGACTCTGGCTATGATGTGACAGCCAATGCCTTCCAATCCAGTTCTCAAGAGGCAGAGGCAGGTGGACATCTCTGAGTTCACTCCCCTCACCCAAGAGAATCAAGGAGTGGCTGACCAGATGGCTCAGCAGGTGAAGACCTTTGCCATGAAGCACGGCCACCTGATTTCAACCCCCAGGATATACATGGTGGAAAGAGAGAGCCAACTCCCTTCAAGTTGCCAACTCCTTCTAATGTGCCCCACCCACTCCCTACCTATAAATAGGTAGAAGCAAACAACGAAACCTGTTGGGGCTCGAGATGATAAAGTTGGCAGGGAGGTGGCTGGGATAATGTGTGAAGTTCTGTGGACTCGGAGCACAGAGAGAAGAGAAGGGTAAGGGAGATTGGGAGGGAGGCACGGCGCTCGGTGAGGTCATCTAGAGGTCAGCAAGAGAACCTGAGCCCCAAGATATTCAAGGGCTGATGATGGGACCTCGACTGTGTGTGGTCGGGTGCAGGGCAAGCCCGTCTTCCAGCCCATTCAACGTTCATCTACTCCCTCATCTGTGCTCCCCCAAAGGTGATGCCCCGGCTGCGGCAGCGCAGCAGCGTGACTGCCTATGCAGATGTCACAGCCAGATTTTAAGAGCAGCCGCGCACATCCATACAAAGAGAGGCTGCCGGTGCTGGAGAACAAAGCCCTCACCTGATCGGCAAACACTCAGCACCTACCCACTGCGGCACTTATTCCAGAACCGAAGGCAGGGAGGCAGCTCACCCACTCTCTGCCATTTACAAAGATAGCACCCGGGCCTCATTAACATAAATATCAGGTACTAAAGCAAGAACAGAAGGGAGAATGGAGGACGAATGCGGGCTCCATCTACTCAGGCTGAGATGTGGGTACCGGATACCGGAGCAAGAACGAATACATGACGAAAAGGATTTCTGCGGCAGGGCTGAGTGGACTCGGATTTGTCCTCCAGAACACTTCTGCCTAAGGCTCACTCCCAGATGCTCTTTGTTTCAGATGCCCCAAGATCCTCTCTTGCTCTTCTCTGCTCAGGAAGGAGGATTTCATTTGTTTGCTTTCTGTGATCTCTGCTGCTAAGAATGAACCCGGTGTGAGGAACAAGTCTCAACATTTGAACATTCCAAACTACCAGGGTGCGACCCATTTGTGCTGCCACTCCAAAGCCGGAAACAAACACAAATACACTATCAATTTGGTGGACAGGATGCCAACAGATAAGCCACCAGGCGGTCGCTAGGCAAAGGCGGCCGTGCCACCGTCTTTGGGAAACAGCAGCTAACTGCGCTGCAGGGCTGGGTTCTGGGCCTTCCGTGGCCCCTAGAGTTAAGCTCCAGATGTTATTGGCTCGGTCTGTATTTCAGGGTGAGGAAGGGAAAAGCCCACGGGTCTCAGAACAGAACTGAGTGATCATCCATCACCTGTGGTCGAGCAAGGCATTGCAGGAAGAACAGGAGTCACATTCCACTGACTGACAGCAGCCACGCTGGGGTCACAGCAGGGCAGAATCTGGGATGTCTTAGCAAGCAATGCGCAGAACTTACAACACAGATTAACTGGGACATAATAAAGCCACCAATTTATCTGACAATGTAAATACAGATGGATTCTTTTAGCCGATTGCTGTCTGATTCATAAATTAAAGTGTAAAAAGGTATATTCTACCACATCCTATAATCTGATCCCCCTTTCCCACCAGGCAAAGACTGCGGGAGCCATCTTTTAAAAGGTTTCTGGTGGGCTGGGACGTAGCTTGGTTGGTAAACTGAACAGCAGGCAACAGGCTTGGGGAATGATCCTCCCCCAGACAGCATGAAGTCAGGAGCGGTGGCACATGTCTGTGGTCCCAGCGTGGGGAGGGGGGTGCCCAGAAACACTGTCATACTTCTCAGAGTCTTTGGACCTCGGCTTTTTACAAGTTTATTATTTTATGTGTCTGCACACCTATCTGTGTATCACATGGGTTCCTAGAGAGGAGGCCGGAAGCAGTTGCTGGGGCTCCTGGCCCTGGAGTCACAGACGGCTGTGACTCACTATGTGGATCCTGGGACTTGAACCTGGATCCTCTGAAAGAACAGCCAACGCTCTTAACCACTGAGCCATCTCTCCATCATCTTCAGCCCCTGAACCTTGATTTTTATCCTTTGACCTTTACATCCTGGAGCACAGACAACTCAAGTCTTCCCCCTCCCCCCACATCCGCACATTATTTTACTATAAGGGTATACCATGATTCTGTTCAGTGATTGTTCATTTTTGTGGCGCTAGTGGTATCAGACCCAGGGGCCTTGGCAGGTTCAGGGCAAGTGCTCTACGGATGAGCTATGACCCCAATGTTATTGAAGAGCATTTGGGTTTTCCTACCCTTTTCGCAAGATCGGTGGTAAGATGAATAATGTTAGAGACGTCTTAAAATATCAAGACGCGCGCTTAACGGTTGTTGTTCGCCACTGATTGTGATACAGGAAAGAAACAAAGAACATCCCCGACAGCTGCAAATCCATCCTCACCCAAGACGGAGTCCCGCAGGGCTACAGAGGAGGGCTTCATCTGCTGGGCTAGAGAGTGTGTCGAGATACTCAACAGAGGAAGGAAGGAAAGGTCAATCAATCAGGGTGTCTGGTCTCCATCCTTGTCTTTACCCTCTTCCTGCTGACCCTGCCTCACCCCCAATCCAATTCAATGGACTTATCTGGGCGGCTGTCACTTTAAGTACCGTCTAGATGTGGCAGGGACACAGACCAGTTGTCTCAGCATCCGGCAGGGAACTTCAGGAGCACAGCGAGTTAAAGGCTGGTCTAAGTCACACAGGAAGACCCTGCCTGTCTAACAACAACAAAAGAAACGAACTTTACAAAGAAAGACATGGTCACCTGCTGCCAGTGGTCATCATGTGGACCTGACCCAGAGACCTAGGTGGAGGTCAGCTCCATAGAAAGCCATCCCAGGGGAAGGAAGCAAGGACAGGCTGCCCCTCCAAAGGGGCACAAGTGCCAGCTGGCTCCTAGGGGAGCTGTCAGAGCAGGACTCCTCAACGGAGCCCAGGAGCCTGTCCCTTAGCTACAGCTTCCAGTCAAGACCCTGCTGCCTTCTTCCATCCCCCACCCCCATGTACTTCAGGCTGGCCTTGAGCTTCTTCTGATCCTCCTGCCTCTGCCCCGCAAGCACGGGGATTACAGAGGTACACAACTATACCTGGTTTATGCTGGGGATGGAAGAAACGTAGGACTCCCTGCACGTCAGGCAGGCACCCGGCCAACCGAGCTACAAGTCAGAGCTTCTGCATACCAGATATTTACGTTAGAATTCATAGCAAGAGCAAAGAAAAAAACTTGTGGTTGGGAGTCACCACAACCAGAGGATCTGTGTTAGTGAAGTGTCACAGCCATAGGAAGGTTGAGAACTGTTGCTGGAGAAGCTGGCAAGGGCCCTCGAAGGGCTCAGGAAGGCAAGAGAACACCATGTAAACATCAGCTGGGCCAGGTGCCAGAGACACCTCTCTTTCCAGATGTGCACACCCATCACCACCTGTGTGTACACAATTACAGTGTCCTTACCCCAGAGTCAAAGCCAGATTACTGAAATGAATTGTATGTATTTAGGCCCTAATTTAAAAAAAAAATAAAAATAAAAAACAAATATCGTGAAGGCATTTTTAGACCAACTGAAAAAATCTGAACACAGGCTTGTTAGTAAATATCCTCAGGTATGATGGTACAGTGACTCTTATTTAGGTCTTATTTAGGTCCTTACCATTTGGGATGCACACAAAAGTATTTATGTATGAAATATGTATGACTATCTGGGCTTCACTTTAAAATGGCTATCCACTCTCGAGATCAGCCCACTGGGGAGACACCCCCTGGATGATCCAAAGATGACACCAGGTTTCTCTCCCACCAAGGAAACTACTCGCTCTTAAGCTTGGGATGTTGGGTGAGCTTTCTGCTGTTCTTATAAGTGGTGGCGTATAGTCTGTTTGGGGTACAGCCTGGATCCCCGTCTTTTTCAACGCTCCCAGGTAATTCTGATGTACTGCGAGGTTTAGGAATCAGTGCTGTTAAGAACCTGTCGGGACCGCTCAGAAAGACCTTCCTGAGGCCAAGGGCCCCAGACTTGGCATCCAGGTCAGCTCCCCTGAATTGCAGATGCCATAAAGGACAACCGGAGCTTGTACAAACCAGGGAGGAGGACTGATTAAAGCCAGAGTCAGGCCTACTTTTACATCCACATTCCACTGGCTCCACACCCTTTTGCTTACAAGGGCATTAAGTGTCAACACGCCTCTGGTGGAGTTCAGCCTGTGCCGGGACAGATAAAGTCCTGTTTTAACTGGCTGAAGAGCTGTAAACAGCCAATTCGCTGCAGCAGCCTAACAGCTGGCCTTATTCAAGCAGAGAGGAGCCAGCAATTCCCTCAGATGAGCAAGCCTCACCTCACAAGGTGAACTGGTGTTCCTGTGGGTAACACTGAGAGGCAGCCGTGAGCCTCCGCCCTCTTTACTGAAATTAGTTGTGTCCTTCTAAGGTCTTGTGAGAGAAGTAGGACGTGTATCTGTTCAGGTCCCTTCTATGTCAACTAAATGACCCTCACAATAACCCTAAAGTGTAAGAATGCACCCCCCCCCCCCGAGAGAGGAGTGAGGCCAGGCCAGCCTTTGTTACTATGACAGAGAGGCTGAAACCGGATCCAGCCAAACAGCAGCGCCCCACGCTCTTTCATGGCCACGTCCTCTGACACATCTCAGGACAGTCTGGACATGTCACCCCTTTCCACTCACAGGAAAGATCCAAGAGGTTGCTTGGACACTCCACCGTCCCACGTGAACCTGAAGGCACAGCCCTCGAACTTGCCCCCCTCAGTCTCCGTGGAAACGAGGTGCTGGTTCCGCACTCTCACAGAGCCCAGCTGTGCTGCTCAGGGACTGCCTAGCTGTGGCACATGGATAGTGCCTGCCTCTCTGTCTCTCTCTCTCTGTCTCTCTCTCTGTCTCTCTCTCTCTCTCACACACACACACACACACACACACACACACAC